>NW_027194808.1:0-198742 GCF_032444005.1 Ranitomeya imitator | reverse complement strand
ATACCCTGCACTCTACACTCTATACCCTACACTCTATACCCTACACTCTATACCCTACACTCTATACCCTAAACTCTATAGCCTACAATCTATACCCTACACTCTATACCCTACAGTCTATACCCTACACTATGTACCCTATACTCTACACTCTATACCTTACACTCTACACTCTATTCCCTACACTCTATACCCTACACTCTATACCCTACACTCTATACCCTACACTCTATACCCTACACTCTACACCCTACACTCTATACCCTACACTCTATACCATACACTCTATACCCTACACTCTACACTCTATACCCTACACTCTACACCCTACACTATATACCCTACACTCTAATCCCTACACTCTACACTCTATACCCTACACTCTATACCCTATACTCTACACTCTATACCTTACACTCTACACTCTATTCCCTACACTCTATACCCTACACTCTATACCCTACACTCTATACCCTACACTCTACACCCTACACTCTATACCCTACACTCTATACCATACACTCTATACCCTACACTCTACACTCTATACCCTACACTCTACACACTACACTCTATACCCTACACTCTAATCCCTACACTCTACACTCTATACCCTACACTCTATACCCTACACTCTATACCCTACACTCTACACTCTCTACCCTACACTCTATACCCTACACTCTATAACATACACTCTATACCCTACACTCTACACCCTACACTCTATACCATACACTCTACACTCTATACCCTACACTCTATACCATACACTCTACACCATACACTCAATAGCATACACTCTATACCCTACACTCTACACTCTATACCCTACACTCTATACCCTACACTCTACACCCTGCACTCTATACCCTACACACTATACCCTACACTCTACACTCTATACTCTACACTCTATACCCTACACTCTATAGCCCACACTCTACAATCTATACCCTACACTCTATACCCTACACTCTATACCCTACAGGCTATACCCTACACTCTATACCCTACACTCTACACTCTAAACCTTACACTCTACACTCTATTCCCTACACTCTATACCCTACACTCTATACCCTACACTCTATACCCTACACTCTATACCCTACACTCTACACCCTACACTCTATACCCTACACTCTATACCATACACTCTATACCCTACACTCTACACTCTGTACCCTACACTCTACACCCTACACTCTATACCCTACACTCTAATCCCTACACTCTACACTCTATACCCTACACTCTATACCCTACACTCTACACTCTATACCTTACACTCTACACTCTATTCCCTACACTCTATTCCCTACACTCTATACCCTACACTCTATACCCTACACTCTACACCCTACACTCTATACCCTACACTCTATACCATACACTCTATACCCTACACTCTACACTCTATACCCTACACTCCACACCCTACACTCTATACCCTACACTCTAATCCCTACACTCTACACTCTATACCCTACACTCTATACCCTACACTCTACACTCTCTACCCTACACTCTATACCCTACACTCTGTACCCTACACTCTATACCCTACACTCTACACTCTATACCCTACACTCTACACTCTATACCCTACACTGTATACCCTACACTCTATACCCTACACTCTATACCCTACAATCTACACTCTATGCCCTACACTCTACACTCTATACCCTACACTCTTCACTCTATACCCTACACTCTACACTCTATACCCTACACTGTATACCCAACACTCTATACCCTACACTCTATTCCCTACACTCTATACCCTACACTCTATACCCTACACTCTATACCCTACACTCTACACCCTACACTCTATACCCTACACTCTATACCATACACTCTATACCCTACACTCTACACTCTATGCCCTACACTCTACACCCTACACTCTATACCCTACACTCTAATCCCTACACTCTACACTCTCTACCCTACACTCTCTACCCTACACTCTTTACCCTACACTCTATACCCTACACTCTACACTCTATGCCCTACACTCTACACTCTATACCCTACACTCTATACCCTACACTCTATACCCTACACTCTACACTCTATACCCTACACTCTATACCCTACACTCTATGCCCTACACTCTATACCCTACACTCTATACCCTACACTCTATACCCTACACTCTACACTCTATACCCTACACTCTATACCCTACACTCTATACCCTACACTCTACACTCTATACCCTACACTCTATACCCTACACTCTATGCCCTACACTCTATACCCTACACTCTATACCCTACACTCTATACCCTACACTCTATACCCTACACTCTACACTCTATACCCTACACACTATACCCTCCACTCTATACCCTACACTCTAATCCCTACACTCTACACTCTATACCCTACACTCTATACCCTACACTCTACACTCTATACCTTACACTCTACACTCTATTCCCTACACTCTATACCCTACACTCTATAGCCTACAATCTATACCCTACACTCTATACCCTACAGTCTATACCCTACACTATATACCCTACACTCTACACTCTATACCTTACACTCTACACTCTATTCCCTACACTCTATACCCTACACTCTATACCCTACACTCTATACCCTACACTCTATACCCTACACTCTACACCCTACACTCTATACCCTACACTCTATACCATACACTCTATACCCTACACTCTACACTCTATACCCTACACTCTACACCCTACACTCTATACCCTACACTCTAATCCCTACACTCTACACTCTATACCCTACACTCTATACCCTATACTCTACACTCTATACCTTACACTCTACACTCTATTCCCTACACTCTATACCCTACACTCTATACCCTACACTCTATACCCTACACTCTACACCCTACACTCTATACCCTACACTCTATACCATACACTCTATACCCTACACTCTACACTCTATACCCTACACTCTACACACTACACTCTATACCCTACACTCTAATCCCTACACTCTACACTCTATACCCTACACTCTATACCCTACACTCTATACCCTACACTCTACACTCTCTACCCTACACTCTATACCCTACACTCTATAACATACACTCTATACCCTACACTCTACACCCTACACTCTATACCATACACTCTACACTCTATACCCTACACTCTATACCATACACTCTACACCATACACTCTATAGCATACACTCTATACCCTACACTCTACACTCTATACCCTACACTCTATACCCTACACTCTACACCCTGCACTCTATACCCTACACACTATACCCTACACTCTACACTCTATACCCTACACTCTATACCCTACACTCTATACCCTACACTCTATACCCTACACTCTACACTCTATACCCTACACTCTATAGCCTACACTCTACAATCTATACCCTACACTCTATACCCTACACTCTATACCCTACAGGCTATACCCTACACTCTATACCCTACACTCTACACTCTATACCTTACACTCCACACTCTATTCCCTACACTCTATACCCTACACTCTATACCCTACACTCTATACCCTACACTCTATACCCTACACTCTACACCCTACACTCTATACCCTACACTCTATACCATACACTCTATACCCTACACTCTACACTCTGTACCCTACACTCTACACCCTACGCTCTATACCCTACACTCTAATCCCTACACTCTACACTCTATACCCTACACTCTACACTCTATTCCCTACACTCTATTCCCTACACTCTATACCCTACACTATATACCCTACACTCTACACCCTACACTCTATACCCTACACTCTATACCATACACTCTATACCCTACACTCTACACTCTATACCCTACACTCCACACCCTACACTCTATACCCTACACTCTAATCCCTACACTCTACACTCTATACCCTACACTCTATACCCTACACTCTACACTCTCTACCCTACACTCTATACCCTACACTCTGTACCCTACACTCTATACCCTACACTCTACACTCTATACCCTACACTCTACACTCTATACCCTACACTGTATACCCTACACTCTACACCCTGCACTCTATACCCTACACACTATACCCTACACTCTACACTCTATACCCTACACTCTATACCCTACACTCTATACCCTACACTCTATACCCTACACTCTACACTCTATACCCTACACTCTATAGCCTACACTCTACAATCTATACCCTACACTCTATACCCTACACTCTATACCCTACAGGCTATACCCTACACTCTATACCCTACACTCTACACTCTATACCTTACACTCCACACTCTATTCCCTACACTCTATACCCTACACTCTATACCCTACACTCTATACCCTACACTCTATACCCTACACTCTACACCCTACACTCTATACCCTACACTCTATACCATACACTCTATACCCTACACTCTACACTCTGTACCCTACACTCTACACCCTACGCTCTATACCCTACACTCTAATCCCTACACTCTACACTCTATACCCTACACTCTACACTCTATTCCCTACACTCTATTCCCTACACTCTATACCCTACACTATATACCCTACACTCTACACCCTACACTCTATACCCTACACTCTATACCATACACTCTATACCCTACACTCTACACTCTATACCCTACACTCCACACCCTACACTCTATACCCTACACTCTAATCCCTACACTCTACACTCTATACCCTACACTCTATACCCTACACTCTACACTCTCTACCCTACACTCTATACCCTACACTCTGTACCCTACACTCTATACCCTACACTCTACACTCTATACCCTACACTCTACACTCTATACCCTACACTGTATACCCTACACTCTATACCCTACACTCTATACCCTACAATCTACACTCTATGCCCTACACTCTACACTCTATACCCTACACTCTACACTCTATACCCTACACTCTACACTCTATATCCTACACTGTATACCCTACACTCTATACCCTACACTCTATACCCTACACTCTATACCCTACACTCTACACTCTATGCCCTACACTCTACAATCTATACCTTACACTCAAAACTCTATTCCCTACACTCTATACCCTACACTCTATACCCTACACTCTATACCCTACACTCTACACCCTACACTCTATACCCTACACTCTATACCATACACTCTATACCCTACACTCTACACTCTATGCCCTACACTCTACACCCTACACTCTATACCCTACACTCTAATCCCTACACTCTACACTCTCTACCCTACACTCTCTACCCTACACTCTATACCCTACACTCTATACCCTACACTCTACACTCTATGCCCTACACTCTACACTCTATACCCTACACTCTATACCCTACACTCTATACCCTACACTCTACACTCTATACCCTACACTCTATACCCTACACTCTATGCCCTACACTCTATACCCTACACTCTATACCCTACACTCTATACCCTACACTCTATACCCTACACTCTACACTCTATACCCCACACTCTATACCCTACACTCTATACCCTACACTCTACACTCTATACCCTACACTCTATACCCTACACTCTATGCCCTACACTCTATACCCTACACTCTATACCCTACACTCTATACCCTACACTCTACACTCTATACCCTACACTCTATACCCTACACTCTATGCCCTACACTCTATACCCTACACTCTATACCCTACACACTATACCCTCCACTCTATACCCTACACTCTAATCCCTACACTCTACACTCTATACCCTACACTCTATACCCTACACTCTACACTCTATACCTTACACTCTACACTCTATTCTCTACACTCTATACCCTACACTCTCTACCCTACACTCTATACCCTACACTCTATACCCAACACTCTACACCCTACACTCTATACCCTACACTCTATACCATACACTCTATACCCTACACTCTACACTCTATACCCTACACTCTACACTCTATACCCTACACTCTATACCCTACACTCTATACCCTACACTCTATACCCGACACTCTACACGCTATACCCTACACTCTACACTCTATACCCTACACTCTATACCCTACACTCTATACCCTACACTCTATACCCTACACTCTATACCCTACACTCTACACTCTATACCCTACACTCTATACCCTACACTACACCCTACACTCTATACCCTACACTCTATGCCCCACACTCTATACCCTACACTCTATACCCTACACTCTATACCCTACACTCTACACTCTATACCCTACACTCTATACCCTACACTCTATACCCTACACACTACACTCTATACCCTACACTCTATACCATACACTCTATACCCTACACTCTATACCCTACACTCTACACTCTATATCCTACACTCTCTACCCTACACTCTACACTCTATACCCTACACTCTATACCCTACTCTCTAATCCCTACACTCTACACTCTATACCCTACACTCTATACCCTACACTCTATACCCTACACTCTACACTCTATACCCTACACTCTATATCCTACACTCTACACTCTATACCCTACACTCTATACCATACACTCTATACCCTACACTCTACACCCTACACTCTATACCCTACACTCTATACCCTACACTCTATACCCTACACTCTATACCCTACACTCTACACCCTACACTCTATACCCCACACTCTATACCATACACTCTATACCCTACACTCTACACTCTATACCCTACACTCTACATCCTACACTCTATACCCTACACTCTAATCCCGACACTCTACACTCTATACCCTACACTCTATACCCTACACTCTATACCCTACACTCTACACTCTCTACCCTACACTCTATACCCTACACTCTATAACATACACTCTATACCCTACACTCTATACCCTACACTCTATACCATACACTCTACAATCTATACCCTACACTCTATAGCATACACTCTATACCCTACACTCTACACTCTATACCGTACACTCTATACCCTACACTCTACACCCTGCACTCTATACCCTACACACTATACCCTACACTCTACACTCTATACCCTACAGTCTATACCCTACACTCTATACCCTACACTCTATACCCTACACTCTACACTCTATACCCTACACTCTATAGCCTACACTCTACAATCTATACCCTACACTCTATACCCACACTCTATACCCTACAGTCTATACCCTACACTCTATACCCTACACTCTACACTCTATACCTTACACTCTACACTCTATTCCCTACACTCTATACCCTACACTCTATACCCTACACTCTATACCCTACACTCTATACCCTACACTCTACACCCTACACTCTATACCCTACACTCTATACCATACACTCTATACCCTACACTCTACACTCTATACCCTACAGTCTACACCCTACACTCTATACCCTACAGTCTAATCCCTTCACTCTACACTCTATACCCTACACTCTATACCCTACACTCTACACTCTATATCTTACACTCTACACTACACTCTATACCCTACACTCTATACCCTACACTCTACACTCTATACCCTACACTCTACACTCTATACCCTACACTATATACCCTACACTCTATACCCTACACTCTAATCCCTACACTCTACACTCTATACCCTACACTCTATACCCTACACTCTACATTCTATACCTTACACTCTACACTCTATTCCCTACACTCTATACCCTACACTCTATACCCTACACTCTATACCCTACACTCTATACCCAACACTCTACACCCTACACTCTATACCCTACACTCTATACCATACACTCTATACCCTACACTCTACACTCTATACCCTACACTCTACACTCTATACCCTACACTCTATACCCTACACTCTATACCCTACACTCTATACCCGACACTCTACACGCTATACCCTACACTCTACACTCTATACCCTACACTCTATACCCTACACTCTATAACCTACACTCTATACCCTACACTCTATACCCTACACTCTACACTCTATACCCTACACTCTATACCCTACACTCTACACCCTACACTCTATACCCTACACTCTATGCCCTATACTCTATACCCTACACTCTATACCCTACACTCTACACTCTATACCCTACAATCTATACCCTACACTCTATACCCTACACTCTACACTCTATACCCTACACTCTATACCCTACACTCTATACCCTACACTCTCTACCCTACACTCTACACTCTATACCCTACACTCTATACCCTACACTCTAATCCCTACACTCTACACTCTATACCCTACACTCTATACCCTACACTCAATACCCTACACTCTACACTCTATACCCTACACTCTATATCCTACACTCTACACTCTATACCATACATTCTATACCCTACACTCTATACCATACACTCTATACCCTACACTCTACACCCTACACTCTATACCCTACACTCTATACCCTACACTCTATACCCTACACTCTATACCCTACACTCTTCACCCTACACTCTATACCCTACACTCTATACCATACACTCTATACCCTACACTCTACACTCTATACCCTACACTCTATACCCTACACTCTATACCCTACACTCTATACCCTACACTCTACACTCTATATCCTACACTCTCTACCCTACACTCTACACTCTATACCCTACACTCTATACCCTACACTCTAATCCCTACACTCTACACTCTATACCCTACACTCTATATCCTACATCGTTGGACCTTACAGATCCTCGGAAGGTATGTATATTGTTGGTTTATTATTTTTTTTTAATTTACAGATCGAGGGTCTTCAGTGAGTGGATTGAGAGTAGAATAAATTAATACAACAGCCTTTGTGATTTTTTCAATAAATTAATTTTTAATAATGTGTGTGTTTTTTTCAACCCTTTACTAGTATTGGATTAATAATGGATAGGTGTCATAATTGACGCCTCTTCATTATTAATTAGGCTTAATGTCACCTTACAATAGCAAGGTGGCATTAACCCTTCATTACCCCATATCCCACCGCTACACGGGAATGGGAAGAGAGTGGCCAAGTGCCAGAATAGGCGCATCTTCCAGATGTGCCTTTTCTGGGGTGGCTGGGGGCAGGTGTTTTTAGCCAGGGGGGGGCCAATAACCATGGACCCTCTCCAGGCTATTAATATCTGCCCTCAGTCACTGGCTTTACCACTCTGGCGGAGAAAATTGTGCGGGAGCCCACGCCAATTTTTTCTGCCATTTAACCCTTTATTTTACTAGCTAGAACGGCAAAATTTTGCATATACACACTACTAACATTAGTAGTGTGGAATATGCAAAAAAATGGTCATATGAGATGGTTTACTGTATGTAAACCATGTCTCATATCATGTCGGGTTTAGGAAGGAGAAAGCAAAAGCCGGTAATTGAATTACCGGCTTTCTGCTATCTCGCGCTGTATGAAGTAATAATATATATACAGGTCCTTCTCAAAAAATTAGCATATAGTGTTAAATTTCATTATTTACCATAATGTAATGATTACAATTAAACTTTCATATATTATAGATTCATTATCCACCAACTGAAATTTGTCAGGTCTTTTATTGTTTTAATACTGATGATTTTGGCATACAACTCCTGATAACCCAAAAAACCTGTCTCAATAAATTAGCATATTTCACCCATCCAATCAAATAAAAGTGTTTTTTAATAACAAACAAAAAAACCATCAAATAATAATGTTCAGTTATGCACTCAATACTTGGTCGGGAATCCTTTGGCAGAAATGACTGCTTCAATGCGGCGTGGCATGGAGGCAATCAGCCTGTGACACTGCTGAGATGTTATGGAGGCCCAGGATGCTTCAATAGCGGCCTTAAGCTCATCCAGAGTGTTGGGTCTTGCGTCTCTCAACTTTCTCTTCACAATATCCCACAGATTCTCTATGGGGTTCAGGTCAGGAGAGTTGGCAGGCCAATTGAGCACAGTAATACCATGGTCAGTAAACCATTTACCAGTGGTTTTGGCACTGTGAGCAGGTGCCAGGTCGTGCTGAAAAATGAAATCTTCATCTCCATAAAGCATTTCAGCCGATGGAAGCATGAAGTGCTCCAAAATCTCCTGATAGCTAGCTGCATTGACCCTGCCCTTGATGAAACACAGTGGACCAACACCAGCAGCTGACATGGCACCCCACACCATCACTGACTGTGGGTACTTGACACTGGACTTCAGGCATTTTGGCATTTCCTTCTCCCCAGTCTTCCTCCAGACTCTGGCACCTTGATTTCCGAATGACATGCAAAATTTGCTTTCATCAGAAAAAAGTACTTGTGACCACTTAGCAACAGTCCAGTGCTGCTTCTCTGTAGCCCAGGTCAGGCGCCTCTGCCGCTGTTTATGGTTCAAAAGTGGCTTTACCTGGGGAATGCGGCACCTGTAGCCCATTTCCTGCACACGCCTGTGCACGGTGGCTCTGGATGTTTCCACACCAGACTCAGTCCACTGCTTCCTCAGGTTCCCCAAGGTCTGGAATCGGTCCTTCTCCACAATCTTCATCAGGGTCCGGTCTCCTCTTCTCGTTGTACAGCGTTTTCTGCCACATTGTTTCCTTCCAACAGACTTACCATTGAGGTGCCTTGATACAGCACTCTGGGAACAGCCTATTTGTTGAGAAATTTCTTTCTGGGTCTTACCCTCTTGCTTGAGGGTGTCAATGATGGCCTTCTTGACATCTGTCAGGTCGCTAGTCTTACCCATGATGGGGGTTTTGAGTAATGAACCAGGCAGGGAGTTTATAAAAGCCTCAGGTATCTTTTGCATGTGTTTAGAGTTAATTAGTTGATTCAGAAGATTAGGGTAATAGGTCGTTTAGAGAACCTTTTCTTGATATGCTAATTTATTGAGACAGGTTTTTTGGGTTATCAGGAGTTGTATGCCAAAATCATCAGTATTAAAACAATAAAAGACCTGACAAATTTCAGTTGGTGGATAATGAATCTATAATATATGAAAGTTTAATTGTAATCATTACATTATGGTAAATAATGAAATTTAACACTATATGCTAATTTTTTGAGAAGGACCTGTATACATATACAGTGGGGCAAAAAAGTATTTAGTCAGTCAGCAATAGTGCAAGTTCCACCACTTAAAAAGATGAGAGGCGTCTGTAATTTACATCATAGGTAGACCTCAACTATGGGAGACAAACTGAGAAAAAAAAATCCAGAAAATCACATTGTCTGTTTTTTTTTACATTTTATTTGCATATTATGGTGGAAAATAAGTATTTGGTCAGAAACAAACAATCAAGATTTCTGGCTCTCACAGACCTGTAACTTCTTCTTTAAGAGTCTCCTCTTTCCTCCACTCATTACCTGTAGTAATGGCACCTGTTTAAACTTGTTATCAGTATAAAAAGACACCTGTGCACACCCTCAAACAGTCTGACTCCAAACTCCACTATGGTGAAGACCAAAGAGCTGTCAAAGGACACCAGAAACAAAATTGTAGCCCTGCACCAGGCTGGGAAGACTGAATCTGCAATAGCCAACCAGCTTGGAGTGAAGAAATCAACAGTGGGAGCAATAATTAGAAAATGGAAGACATACAAGACCACTGATAATCTCCCTCGATCTGGGGCTCCACGCAAAATCCCACCCCGTGGGGTCAGAATGATCACAAGAACGGTGAGCAAAAATCCCAGAACCACGCGGGGGGACCTAGTGAATCAACTGCAGAGAGCTGGGACCAATGTAACAAGGCCTACCATAAGTAACACACTACGCCACCATGGACTCAGATCCTGCAGTGCCAGACGTGTCCCACTGCTTAAGCCAGTACATGTCCGGGCCCGTCTGAAGTTTGCTAGAGAGCATTTGGATGATCCAGAGGAGTTTTGGGAGAATGTCCTATGGTCTGATGAAACCAAACTGGAACTGTTTGGTAGAAACACAACTTGTCGTGTTTGGAGGAAAAAGAATACTGAGTTGCATCCATCAAACGCCATACCTACTGTAAAGCATGGTGGTGGAAACATCATGCTTTGGGGCTGTTTCTCTGCAAAGGGGCCAGGACGACTGATCCGGGTACATGAAAGAATGAATGGGGCCATGTATCATGAGATTTTGAGTGCAAACCTCCTTCCATCAGCAAGGGCATTGAAGATGAAACGTGGCTGGGTCTTTCAACATGAAGCATTTCAAGGTCCTGGAGTGGCCTAGCCAGTCTCCAGATCTCAACCCTATAGAAAACCTTTGGAGGGAGTTGAAAGTCCGTGTTGCCAAGCGAAAAGCCAAAAACATCACTGCTCTAGAGGAGATCTGCATGGAGGAATGGGCCAACATACCAACAACAGTGTGTGGCAACCTTGTGAAGACTTACAGAAAACGTTTGACCTCTGTCATTGCCAACAAAGGATATATTACAAAGTATTGAGATGAAATTTTGTTTCTGACCAAATACTTATTTTCCACCATAATATGCAAATAAAATGTTAAAAAAACAGACAATGTGATTTTCTGGATTTTGTTTTCTCAGTTTGTCTCCCATAGTTGAGGTCTGCCTATGATGTAAATTACAGATGCCTCTCATCTTTTTAAGTGGTGGAACTTGCACTATTGCTGACTGACTAAATACTTTTTTGCCCCACTGTATGTGTCTACTGACATATATATATATACAGTGGGGCAAAAAAGTATTTAGTCAGTCAGCAATAGTGCAAGTTCCACCACTTAAAAAGATGAGAGGCGTCTGTAATTTACATCATGGGTAGACCTCAACTATGGGAGACAAACTGAGAAAAAAAAATCCAGAAAATCACATTGTCTGTTTTTTTAACATTTTATTTGCATATTATGGTGGAAAATAAGTATTTGGTCAGAAACAAAATTTCATCTCAATACTTTGTAATATATCCTTTGTTGGCAATGACAGAGGTCAAACGTTTTCTGTAAGTCTTCACAAGGTTGCCACACACTGTTGTTGGTATGTTGGCCCATTCCTCCATGCAGATCTCCTCTAGAGCAGTGATGTTTTTGGCTTTTCGCTTGGCAACACGGACTTTCAACTCCCTCCAAAGGTTTTCTATAGGGTTGAGATCTGGAGACTGCCTAGGCCACTCCAGGACCTTGAAATGCTTCTTACGAAGCCACTCCTTCATTGCCCTGGCGGTGTGCTTTGGATCATTGTCATGTTGAAAGACCCAGCCACGTTTCATCTTCAATGCCCTTGCTGATGGAAGGAGGTTTGCACTCAAAATCTCACGACACATGGCCCCATTCATTCTTTCATGTACCCGGATCAGTCGTCCTGGCCCCTTTGCAGAGAAACAGCCCCAAAGCATGATGTTTCCACCACCATGCTTTACAGTAGGTATGGTGTTTGATGGATGCAACTCAGTATTCTTTTTCCTCCAAACACGACAAGTTGTGTTTCTACCAAACAGTTCCAGTTTGGTTTCATCAGACCATAGGAAATTCTCGCAAAACTCCTCTGGATCATCCAAATGCTCTCTAGCAAACTTCAGACGGGCCCGGACATGTACTGGCTTAAGCAGTGGGACACGTCTGGCACTGCAGGATCTGAGTCCATGGTGGCGTAGTGTGTTACTTATGGTAGGCCTTGTTACATTGGTCCCAGCTCTCTGCAGTTCATTCACTAGGTCCCCCCGTGTGGTTCTGGGATTTTTGCTCACCGTTCTTGTGATCATTCTGACCCCACGGGGTGGGATTTTGCCTGGAGCCCCAGATTGAGGGAGATTATCAGTGGTCTTGTATGTCTTCCATTTTCTAATTATTGCTCCCACTGTTGATTTCTTCACTCCAAGCTGGTTGGCTATTGCAGATTCAGTCTTCCCAGCCTGGTGCAGGGCTACAATTTTGTTTCTGGTGTCCTTTGACAGCTCTTTGGTCTTCACCATAGTGGAGTTTGGAGTCAGACTGTTTGAGGGTGTGCACAGGTGTCTTTTTATACTGATAACAAGTTTAAACAGGTGCCATTACTACAGGTAATGAGTGGAGGAAAGAGGAGACTCTTAAAGAAGAAGTTACAGGTCTGTGAGAGCCAGAAATCTTGATTGTTTGTTTCTGACCAAATACTTATTTTCCACCATAATATGCAAAAAAAATGATAAAAAAACAGACAATGTGATTTTCTGGATTTTTTTTTCTCAGTTTGTCTCCCATAGTTGAGGTCTACCTATGATGTAAATTACAGACACCTCTCATCTTTTTAAGTGGTGGAACTTGCACTATTGCTGACTGACTAAATACTTTTTTGCCCCACTGTATATATATATATATATATACAGTATATATGTTTTTTTTTTTTACACATGGATCCCTTGTATAGCCGTATGTCGGTTTTGCAAGCCTGCGATAAAAACACGCATTACGGCTGCCATACGGATTACATACGGAGGATGCCATGCACAAAAAACGGTGACACACCCTGCCTACGGAGGAGCTACGGACCACTATTTTCGTGACTTTTCAGCGTATTACGGCCGTAATATACGGACCGTATTTTCATACGCTGAGTGTGAGGCCGGCCTGATACACAGCAAATCTGCAGAGTATTCCACCCCTGTACATGTTTGCAGCACATCGCACCGCTCAGTACACACCTTTCTTCAGGATGGGGCACTTGGGGCACTCGATGATTTGAACGCTCATTATCTTCCCAGCCTCCTGGATGTTCAGATCTCCCTCCTTGTAGGTCTGTATGATGTTGATGCTGGTGAGCAGAGTGCCCTCCTCCTCGCCCTTAACGAGGGTCTTCACGCTGCCAGTCAGCACTGCGGGTAAATGAGGTAGAGGTTAGTGAGGGTCTCCTCAACTGTGTGTAACAGATAATAATGCACCCGGACGTGACACCGTCTGCACCAATAATGCCCCCAGCGGGCCGCACCTGACACCGACTGCAAAAATAATGCCCCCAGCAGGGGTACTCACCCCCCCCGCCATAATAGTCCCCCCTATCTATCCATACTCACCCCCCGCGCCCTCTCCCCCCTCTTTGAGCCCCCCGCGCCCTCTCCCCCCCAAAGGGTTAATACAGGTAGCAGTGTTGGCTGTTGTGAAAGGCAATTCAGTAACACAATGTACATAGCGATCAGAGCACATACAGTGATCTGACAATAACCCAAAATAATAGAACGAGCTCTGAGACGTGGGAACTCTGCAGACCGCAATTCCTGATATATAGTGTAGGGTATTGAGTGTTTGGTGTAGAGTGTAGGGTATAGATTGTAGAGTGTAGAGTGTAGGGTATAGAGTGTATGGAATAGAGTGTATGGTATAGAGTGTAGGGTATAGAGTGTAGGGTGTAGAGTGTAGGGATTAGAGTGTAGGGTATAGAGTGTAGGGTATAGAGTGTATGGAATAGAGTGTACAGTATAGAGTGTAGAGTGTAAGGTATAGAGTGTAGGGTATAGAGCGTAGGGTATAGAGTGTAGGGTATAGAGTGTAGAGTGTAGGGTATAGAATGTATGGTATAGAGTGTAGGGTATAGAGTGTAGGGTATAGAGTGTATGGTATAGAGTGTAGGGTGTAGAGTGTATGGTATAGAGTGTAGGTTACAGAGTGTATGGTATAGAGTGTAGAGTGTAGGGTATAGAGTGTAGGGTATTGAGTGTAGGGTATAGAGTGTAGGGTATAGAGTGTAGAGTATAGAGTGTAGAATGTAGGGTATAGAGTGTAGGGTATAGAGTGTAGGGTATAGAGTGTAAGGTATAGAGTGTAGGGTATAGAGTGTATGGTATAGGGTATAGAGTGTTTGGTATAGAGTGTAGAGTGTAGGGTATAGATTGTAGAGTGTAGGGTATAAAGTGTAGGGTATAGAGTGTAGAGTGTAGGGCATAGAGTGTATGGTATAGAGTGTAGGGTGCAGAGTGTATAGTATAGAGTGTAGGGTATAGAGTGTAGGGTATAGAGTGTAGAGTGTAGGGTATAGAGTGTAGGGTATAGAGTGTAGATTATAGAGTGTAGGGTATTGTTATATTTGCTAATGACAGGTGTTATGAAGGCAATCCAGAAACACAGTGTGCTTAGCGATCAGAGCGCACACAGTGATCTGACAGATACCAAAAAATACAAGAACGAGCTCTGAGACGTGGAAACTCTGTAGACTGCACACCTGATCCTATCCTAAACACAACTAAAAGCGGCTGTGGATTGCGCCTAACAACTACCTAGGCAACTCGGCACAGCCTAAGAAACTAGCTAGCCTGAAGATAGAAAAATAGGCCTGACTTGCCCCAGAGAAATTCCCCAAAGGAAAAGGCAGCCCCCCACATATAATGACTGTGAGTAAGATGAAAAGACAAAACGTAGGGATGAAATAGATTCAGCAAAGTGGGGCCCAATATTCTAGGACAGAGCGAGGACAGTAAAGCGAACTTTGCAGTCTACAAAAAACCCTAAAGCAAAACCACGCAAAGGGGGCAAAAAAAAACCACCGTGCCGAACTAACGGCACGGCGGTACACCCTTTGCGTCTCAGAGCTTCCAGCAAAACAAAAGACAAGCTGGACAGAAAAAAAGCAACAAAAAAGCAAAAAGCACTTAGCTATGCAGAGCAGCAGGTCACAGGAACAATCAGGAGAAGCTCAGATCCAACACTGAAACATTGACAAGGAGCAAGGATAGCAGCATCAGGCGGAGTTAAGTAATGAAGCAGTTAACGAGCTCACCAGAACACCTGAGGGAGGAAGCTCAGAAGCTGCAGTACCACTTGTGACCACAGGAGTGAATTCAGCCACAGAATTCACAACAGTACCCCCCCCTTGAGGAGGGGTCACCGAACCCTCACCAGAGCCCCCAGGCCGACCAGGATGAGCCGCATGAAAGGCACGAACATGATCGGAAGCATGAACATCAGAGGCAAAAACCCAGGATTTATCTTCCTGAGCATAACCCTTCCATTTAACCAGATACTGGAGTTTCCGTCTAGAAACACGAGAATCCAAAATCTTCTCCACAATATACTCCAATTCCCCCTCCACCAAAACCGGGGCAGGAGGCTCAACAGATGGAACCATAGGTGCCACGTATCTCCGCAACAACGACCTATGGAATACATTATGTATGGAAAAGGAGTCTGGGAGGGTCAAACGAAAAGACACAGGATTGAGAACCTCAGAAATCCTATACGGACCAATAAAACGAGGTTTAAATTTAGGAGAGGAAACCTTCATAGGAATATGACGAGAAGATAACCAAACCAGATCCCCAACACGAAGTCGGGGACCCACACGGCGTCTGCGATTAGCGAAAAGTTGAGCTTTCTCCTGGGACAAGATCAAATTGTCCACTACCTGAGTCCAGATCTGCTGCAACCTATCCACCACAGAATCCACACCAGGACAGTCCGAAAACTCAACCTGTCCTGAAGAGAAACGAGGATGGAACCCAGAATTGCAAAAAAATGGAGAAACCAAGGTAGCCGAGCTGGCCCGATTATTAAGGGCGAACTCAGCCAACGGCAAAAAGGACACCCAATCATCCTGGTCTGCAGAAACAAAACATCTCAGATATGTTTCCAAGGTCTGATTGGTTCGTTCGGTCTGGCCATTAGTCTGAGGATGGAAAGCCGATGAAAAGTATAGGTCAATGCCCATCCTACCACAAAAGGCTCGCCAAAACCTTGAAACAAACTGGGAACCTCTGTCAGAAACAATATTCTCAGGAATGCCATGCAACCGAACCACATGCTGAAAGAACAAAGGTACCAAATCAGAGGAGGAAGGCAATTTAGCCAAGGGCACCAGATGGACCATTTTAGAAAAGCGATCACAGACCACCCAAATGACTGACATCTTTTGAGAAACGGGAAGGTCAGAAATGAAATCCATCGAAATATGTGTCCAAGGCCTCTTTGGGACCGGCAAGGGCAAAAGCAACCCACTGGCACGAGAACAGCAGGGCTTAGCCCTAGCACAAATCCCACAGGACTGCACAAAAGTACGTACATCCCGTGACAGAGATGGCCACCAGAAGGATCTAGCCACTAACTCTCTGGTACCAAAGATTCCAGGATGACCAGCCAACACCGAACAATGAAGTTCAGAGATAAGTTTATTAGTCCACCTATCAGGGACGAACAGTTTCTCTGCTGGACAACGATCAGGTTTATTCGCCTGAAATTTTTGCAGCACCCGCAGCAAATCAGGGGAGATGGCAGACACAATGACTCCTTCCTTGAGGATACCCGCTGGCTCAGATAAACCCGGAGAGTCGGGCACAAAACTCCTAGACAGAGCATCCGCCTTCACATTTTTAGAGCCCGGAAGGTACGAAATCACAAAGTCGAAGCGGTCCAAAAATATCGACCAACGGGCCTGTCTAGGATTCAAGCGCTTGGCAGACTCGAGATAAGTCAAGTTCTTATGATCAGTCAATACCACCACGCGATGCTTAGCTCCTTCAAGCCAATGACGCCACTCCTCGAATGCCCACTTCATGGCCAGCAACTCTCGATTGCCCACATCATAATTACGCTCAGCGGGCGAAAACTTCCTGGAAAAGAAAGCACATGGTTTCATCACTGAGCAATCAGAACCTCTCTGTGACAAAACCGCCCCTGCTCCAATCTCAGAAGCATCAACCTCGACCTGGAACGGAAGAGAAACATCTGGCTGACACAACACAGGGGCAGAACAGAAACGACGCTTCAACTCCTGAAAAGCTTCCACAGCAGCAGAAGACCAATTAACCAAATCAGCACCCTTCTTGGTCAAATCGGTCAATGGTTTGGCAATGCAAGAAAAATTACAGATGAAGCGACGATAAAAATTAGCAAAGCCCAGGAACTTTTGCAGACTTTTCAGAGATGTCGGCTGAATCCAATCCTGGATGGCTTGGACCTTAACTGGATCCATCTCGATAGTAGAAGGGGTAAAGATGAACCCCAAAAATGAAACTTTCTGCACACCGAAGAGACACTTTGATCCCTTCACAAACAAAGAGTTAGCACGCAGGACCTGAAAAACCATTCTGACCTGCTTCACATGAGACTCCCAATCATCTGAGAAGATCAAAATGTCATCCAAGTAAACAATCAGGAATTTATCCAGATACTCACGGAAGATGTCATGCATAAAAGACTGAAACACAGATGGAGCATTGGCAAGTCCGAACGGCATCACTAGATACTCAAAATGACCCTCGGGCGTATTGAATGCAGTTTTCCATTCATCTCCTTGCCTGATTCTCACCAGATTATACGCACCACGAAGATCTATCTTAGTGAACCAACTAGCCCCCTTAATCCGAGCAAACAAGTCAGATAACAATGGCAAGGGATACTGAAATTTAACAGTGATCTTATTAAGAAGGCGGTAATCAATACACAGTCTCAGCGAACCATCCTTCTTGGCTACAAAGAAGAACCCTGCTCCCAGTGGTGATGACGATGGGCGAATATGTCCCTTCTCCAGGGATTCCTTCACATAACTGCGCATAGCGGCGTGTTCGGGCACGGATAAATTAAATAATCGACCTTTAGGGAATTTACTACCAGGAATCAAATTGATAGCACAATCACAATCCCTATGCGGAGGTAGAGCATCGGACTTGGGCTCTTCAAATACATCCTGATAATCAGACAAGAACTCTGGGACCTCAGAAGGGGTGGATGACGAAATCGACAAAAATGGAACATCACCATGTACCCCCTGACAACCCCAGCTGGATACCGACATGGAATTCCAATCCAATACTGGATTATGGGTTTGTAGCCATGGCAACCCCAACACGACCACATCATGCAGATTATGCAACACCAGAAAGCGAATAACTTCCTGATGTGCAGGAGCCATTCACATGGTCAGCTGGGCCCAGTATTGAGGTTTATTCTTGGCCAAAGGTGTAGCATCAATTCCTCTCAATGGAATAGGACACTGCAAAGGCTCCAAGAAAAACCCACAACGTTTAGCATAATCCAAATCCATCAGATTCAGGGCAGCGCCCGAATCCACAAACGCCATGACAGAAAACGACGACAAAGAGCATATCAAGGTAATGGACAGAAGGAATTTGGACTGTACAGTACCAATGACGGCAGACCTAGCGGACCGCTTAGTGCGCTTAGGACAATCAGAAATAGCATGAGTGGAATCACCACAGTAGAAACACAGACCATTCAGACGTCTGTATTCCTGCCGTTCAACTCTAGTCATAGTCCTATCGCACTGCATAGGCTCAGGTTTAACCTCAGGCAGTACCGCCAAATGGTGCATAGATTTACGCTCGCGCAAGCGTCGACCGATCTGAATGGCCAAAGACAAAGACTCATTCAAACCAGCAGGCATAGGAAATCCCACCATGACATCCTTAAGAGCCTCAGAGAGACCCTTTCTGAACAAAGCTGCCAGCGCAGATTCATTCCACTGAGTTAGTACTGACCATTTCCTAAATTTCTGACAATATACTTCTATATCATCCTGACCCTGGCACAAAGCCAGCAAATTTTTCTCAGCCTGATCCACTGAATTAGGCTCATCGTACAGCAATCCGAGCACCAGGAAAAACGCATCGACACTACTCAATGCAGGGTCTCCTGGCGCAAGAGATAATGCCCAGTCTTGAGGGTCGCCGCGCAAAAAAGAAATAATAATCAAAACCTGTTGAATAGGATTACCAGAAGAATGAGGTTTCAAGGCCAGAAATAGCTTACAATTATTTTTGAAACTTAGTTCTATCTCCAAAAAACAAATCAGGAATAGGAATTCTTGGTTCTAACATAGATTTCTGATCAATAGTATCTTGAATTTTTTGTACATTTATAACGAGATTATCCATTGAAGAGCACAGACCCTGAATATCCATGTCCACACCTGTGTCCAGAATCACCCAAATGTCTAGGGGAAAAAAAAAAGTGAACACAGAGCAGAAAAAAAAAAAAAAATGATGTCAGAACTTTTTCTTTCCCTCTATTGAGAATCATTAGTTTGGCTCCTTGTACTGTTATATTTGCTAATGACAGGTGTTATGAAGGCAATCCAGAAACACAGTGTGCTTAGCGATCAGAGCGCACACAGTGATCTGACAGATACCAAAAAATACAAGAACGAGCTCTGAGACGTGGAAACTCTGTAGACTGCACACCTGATCCTATCCTAAACACAACTAAAAGCGGCTGTGGATTGCGCCTAACAACTACCTAGGCAACTCGGCACAGCCTAAGAAACTAGCTAGCCTGAAGATAGAAAAATAGGCCTGACTTGCCCCAGAGAAATTTCCCAAAGGAAAAGGCAGCCCCCCACATATAATGACTGTGAGTAAGATGAAAAGACAAAACGTAGGGATGAAATAGATTCAGCAAAGTGGGGCCCGATATTCTAGGACAGAGCGAGGACAGTAAAGCGAACTTTGCAGTCTACAAAAAACCCTAAAGCAAAACCACGCAAAGGGGGCAAAAAAAACCCACCGTGCCGAACTAACGGCACGGCGGTACACCCTTTGCGTCTCAGAGCTTCCAGCAAAACAAAAGACAAGCTGGACAGAAAAAAAGCAACAAAAAAGCAAAAAGCACTTAGCTATGCAGAGCAGCAGGTCACAGGAACAATCAGGAGAAGCTCAGATCCAACACTGAAACATTGACAAGGAGCAAGGATAGCAGCATCAGGCGGAGTTAAGTAATGAAGCAGTTAACGAGCTCACCAGAACACCTGAGGGAGGAAGCTCAGAAGCTGCAGTACCACTTGTGACCACAGGAGTGAATTCAGCCACAGAATTCACAACAGGGTATAGAGTGTAGGGTATAGAGTGTACGGTATAGAGTGTATGATATATTGTGTATGGTATATAGTGTAGGGTATAGAGTGTTTGGTATAGAGTGTAAGGTATAGAGTGTAGAGAGTAGGATATAGATTGTAGAGTGTAGAGTGTAGGGTATAGAGTGTAGGGTATAGAGTGTATGGAATAGAGAGTATGGTATAGAGTGTAGGGTGTAGAGTGTAGGGTATAGAGTGTAGAGTGTGGGGTATAGAGTGTAGAGTGTAGGGTATATAGTGTATGATATAGAGTGTAGGGTATAGAGTGTATGGTATAGATTACAGGGTATAGAGTGTAGGGTATAGAGTGTAGGGTATAGAGTTTAGAGTGTAGGGTATAGAGTGTAGGGTATAGAGTGTATGGTATAGAGTGTATGGTATAGATTGTAGGGTATAGAGTGTAGGGTATAGAGTGTAGAGTGTAGGGATTAGAGTCTAGGGTATAGAGTGTAGGGTGTAGAGTGTAGGGTATAGAGTGTAGGGTATAGAGTGTAGAGTGTAGGGTATAGAGTGTAGAGTGCAGGGTATAGAGTGTAGGGTATAGAGTGTAGGGTATATAGTGTAGGGTATAAAGAGTAGAGTGTAGGGTATAGAGTGTAGAGTGTAGGGTATGGAGTGTAGGGTATAGAGTGTAGAGTATAGAGTGTTGGGTATAGAGTGTAGAGTGTAGGGTATAGAGTGTAGGGTATATAGTGTAGGGTATAGAGTGTAGGGTACACAGTGTAGAGTGTAGGGATTAGAGTGTAGGGTATAGAGTGTAGGGTGTAGAGTGTAGGGTATAGAGTGTAGGGTATAGAGTGTATGGTATAGAGTGTAGGGTGTAGAGTGTAGGGTATAGAGTGTAGGGTATAGAGTGTATGGTATAGAGTGTAGGGTGTAGAGTGTATGGTATAGGGTGTAGGTTACATAGTGTATGGTATAGAGTGTAGAGTGTAGGGTATAGAGTGTAGGGTATACAGTGTAGGGTATAGAGTGTATGGTATAGAGTGTAGAGTGTAGGGTATAGAGTGTAGGGTATTGAGTGTAGGGTATAGAGTGTAGGGTATAGAGTGTAGAGTATAGAGTGTAGAATGTAGGGTATAGAGTGTAGGGTATAGAGTGTATGGTATAGAGTTTTGAGTGTAGGGTATAGAGTGTATGGTATATAGTATAGGGTATAGAGTGTTTGGTATAGAATGTAGAGTGTAGGGTATAGATTGTAGAGTGTAGAGTGTAGGGTATAAAGTGTAGGGTGTAGAGTGTAGGGCATAGAGTGTATGGTATAGAGTGTAGGGTGTAGAGTGTATAGTATAGAGTGTAGGGTATAGATTGTATGGTATAGAGTTTAGAGTGTAGGGTATAGAGTGTAGGGCATAGAGTGTAGAGTGCAGGGTATAGAGTGTAGGGTATAGAGTGTAGGGTATAGAGTGTAGGGTATAGAGTGTAGATTATATAGTGTAGGGTATAAAGTGTAGGGTATAGAGTGTACGGTATAGAGTGTATGATATATTGTGTATGGTATATAGTGTAGGGTATAGAGTGTTTGGTATAGAGTGTAAGGTATAGAGTGTAGAGAGTAGGATATAGATTGTAGAGTGTAGAGTGTAGGGTATAGAGTGTATGGAATAGAGAGTATGGTATAGAGTGTAGGGTGTAGAGTGTAGGGTATAGAGTGTAGAGTGTGGGGTATAGAGTGTAGAGTGTAGGGTATATAGTGTATGATATAGAGTGTAGGGTATAGAGTGTATGGTATAGATTACAGGGTATAGAGTGTGGGGTACAGAGTGTAGGGTATAGAGTGTAGAGTGTAGGGTATAGAGTGTAGGGTATAGAGTGTATGGTATAGAGTGTATGGTATAGATTGTAGGGTATAGAGTGTAGGGTATAGAGTGTAGAGTGTAGGGATTAGAGTGTAGGGTATAGAGTGTAGGGTGTAGAGTGTAGGGTATAGAGTGTAGGGTGTAGAGTGTAGGGTATAGAGTGTAGGGTATAGAGTGTAGGGTATATAGTGTAGGGTATAAAGAGTAGAGTGTAGGGTATAGAGTGTAGAGTGTAGGGTATGGAGTGTATGGTATAGAGTGTAGGGTATAGAGTGTAGAGTATAGAGTGTTTGGTATAGAGTGTAGAGTGTAGGGTATAGAGTGTAGGGTATACAGTGTAGAGTGTAGGGTATAGAGTGTAGGGTGTAGAGTGTAGGGTATAGAGTGTAGGGTATAGAGTGTATGGTATAGAGTGTAGGGTATAGAGTGTTGGGTATAGATTGTAGGGTATAGAATGTAGAGTGTAGTGTATAGAGTATAGGGTATAGAGTGTATGGTGTAGAGTGTATGGTATAGAGTGTATAGTGTAGGGTATAGAGTGCAGGGTATAGAGTGTATGGAATAGAGAGTATGGTATAGAGTGTAGGGTGTAGAGTGTAGGGTATAGAGTGTAGAGTGTGGGGTATAGAGTGTAGAGTGTAGGGTATATAGTGTATGATATAGAGTGTAGGGTATAGAGTGTATGGTATAGATTACAGGGTATAGAGTGTAGGGTATAGAGTGTAGGGTATAGAGTTTAGAGTGTAGGGTATAGAGTGTAGGGTATAGAGTGTATGGTATAGAGTGTATGGTATAGATTGTAGGGTATAGAGTGTAGGGTATAGAGTGTAGAGTGTAGGGATTAGAGTCTAGGGTATAGAGTGTAGGGTGTAGAGTGTAGGGTATAGAGTGTAGGGTATAGAGTGTAGAGTGTAGGGTATAGAGTGTAGAGTGCAGGGTATAGAGTGTAGGGTATAGAGTGTAGGGTATATAGTGTAGGGTATAAAGAGTAGAGTGTAGGGTATAGAGTGTAGAGTGTAGGGTATGGAGTGTAGGGTATAGAGTGTAGAGTATAGAGTGTTGGGTATAGAGTGTAGAGTGTAGGGTATAGAGTGTAGGGTATATAGTGTAGGGTATAGAGTGTAGGGTACACAGTGTAGAGTGTAGGGATTAGAGTGTAGGGTATAGAGTGTAGGGTGTAGAGTGTAGGGTATAGAGTGTAGGGTATAGAGTGTATGGTATAGAGTGTAGGGTGTAGAGTGTAGGGTATAGAGTGTAGGGTATAGAGTGTATGGTATAGAGTGTAGGGTGTAGAGTGTATGGTATAGGGTGTAGGTTACATAGTGTATGATATAGAGTGTAGAGTGTAGGGTATAGAGTGTAGGGTATACAGTGTAGGGTATAGAGTGTATGGTATAGAGTGTAGAGTGTAGGGTATAGAGTGTAGGGTATTGAGTGTAGGGTATAGAGTGTAGGGTATAGAGTGTAGAGTATAGAGTGTAGAATGTAGGGTATAGAGTGTAGGGTATAGAGTGTATGGTATAGAGTTTTGAGTGTAGGGTATAGAGTGTATGGTATATAGTATAGGGTATAGAGTGTTTGGTATAGAATGTAGAGTGTAGGGTATAGATTGTAGAGTGTAGAGTGTAGGGTATAAAGTGTAGGGTGTAGAGTGTAGGGCATAGAGTGTATGGTATAGAGTGTAGGGTGTAGAGTGTATAGTATAGAGTGTAGGGTATAGATTGTATGGTATAGAGTTTAGAGTGTAGGGTATAGAGTGTAGGGCATAGAGTGTAGAGTGCAGGGTATAGAGTGTAGGGTATAGAGTGTAGGGTATAGAGTGTAGGGTATAGAGTGTAGATTATATAGTGTAGGGTATAAAGTGTAGGGTATAGAGTGTACGGTATAGAGTGTATGATATATTGTGTATGGTATATAGTGTAGGGTATAGAGTGTTTGGTATAGAGTGTAAGGTATAGAGTGTAGAGAGTAGGATATAGATTGTAGAGTGTAGAGTGTAGGGTATAGAGTGTATGGAATAGAGAGTATGGTATAGAGTGTAGGGTGTAGAGTGTAGGGTATAGAGTGTAGAGTGTGGGGTATAGAGTGTAGAGTGTAGGGTATATAGTGTATGATATAGAGTGTAGGGTATAGAGTGTATGGTATAGATTACAGGGTATAGAGTGTGGGGTACAGAGTGTAGGGTATAGAGTGTAGAGTGTAGGGTATAGAGTGTAGGGTATAGAGTGTATGGTATAGAGTGTATGGTATAGATTGTAGGGTATAGAGTGTAGGGTATAGAGTGTAGAGTGTAGGGATTAGAGTGTAGGGTATAGAGTGTAGGGTGTAGAGTGTAGGGTATAGAGTGTAGGGTGTAGAGTGTAGGGTATAGAGTGTAGGGTATAGAGTGTAGGGTATATAGTGTAGGGTATAAAGAGTAGAGTGTAGGGTATAGAGTGTAGAGTGTAGGGTATGGAGTGTATGGTATAGAGTGTAGGGTATAGAGTGTAGAGTATAGAGTGTTTGGTATAGAGTGTAGAGTGTAGGGTATAGAGTGTAGGGTATACAGTGTAGAGTGTAGGGTATAGAGTGTAGGGTGTAGAGTGTAGGGTATAGAGTGTAGGGTATAGAGTGTATGGTATAGAGTGTAGGGTATAGAGTGTTGGGTATAGATTGTAGGGTATAGAATGTAGAGTGTAGTGTATAGAGTATAGGGTATAGAGTGTATGGTGTAGAGTGTATGGTATAGAGTGTATAGTGTAGGGTATAGAGTGCAGGGTATAGAGTGTATGGAATAGAGTGTATGGAATATAGTGTACGGTATAGAGTGTAGGGTATAGAGTGTAGGATATAGAGTGTAGAGTGTATGGTATAGAGTGTAGGGTATAGAGTGTAGGGTATAGAGTGTAGGGTATATAGTGTAGGGTATAAAGAGTAGAGTGTAGGGTATAGAGTGTAAAGTGTAGGGTATAGAGTGTATGGTATAGAGTGTAGGGTGTAGAGTGTATAGTATAGAGTGTAGGGTACAGAGTGTAGAGTGTAGGGTATAGAGTGTAGGGTATAGAGTGTAGGGTATAGAGTGTAGGGTATAGCGTGTAGGGTATAGAGTGTAGGGTATAGAGTGTAGAGTGTAGGGTGTAGAGTGTAGGGTGTAGAGTGTAGGGTATAGAGTGTAGGGTATAGAGTGTAGAGTGTAGGGTGTAGAGTGTAGGGTGTAGAGTGTAAGGTATAGAGTGTAGGGTATAGAGTGTATGTTATAGAGTGTAGGGTGTAGAGTGTAGGGTATAGAGTGTAGGGTATAGAGTGTAGGGTATAGAGTGTAGGGTATAGAGTGTATGGTATAGAGTGTAGGGTATAGAGTGTAGAGTGTAGGATATAGAGTGTAGAGTGTAGGGTATAAAGTGTAGGGTATATAGTGTAGGGTATAGAGTGTAGGGTATAGAGTGTAGGGTATAGAGTGTATGGTATATAGTGTAGAGTGTAGGATATAGAGTGTAGAAAGTAGGGTATAGTGTGTAGGGTATAGAGTGTAGAGTGTAGGGTATAGAGTGTAGGGTATAGAGTGTAGATTGTATGGTATAGAGTGTAGGGTATAGAGTATAGTGTAGGGTATAGAGTGTAGAGTGTAAGGTATAGAGTGTAGGGTATAGAGTGTTGGGATATAGAGTGTAGGGTATAGAGTGTCGGGTATAGAGTGTAGGGTATAGATTGTAGGGTATAGAGTGTAGGGTATAGAGTTTAGGGTATAGAGTATATAGTGTAGGGTATATAGTGTAGGGTATAGAGTGTAGAGTGTAGGGTATAGAGTGTAGGGTATAAAGTGTAGAGTGTAGGGTATAGAGTGTAGGGTATAGAGTGTAGAGTGTAGGGTGTAGAGTGGAGAGTGTAGGGTATAGAGTGTAAGGTATAGAGTGTAGGGTATAGAGTGTATGTTATAGAGTGTAGGGTATAGAGTGTAGAGTGTAGGGTATAGAGTGTAGAAAGTAGGGTATAGTGTGTAGGGTATAGAGTGTAGGGTATAGAGTGTATGGTATAGAGTGTATGGTATAGAGTGTAGAAAGTAGGGTATAGTGTGTAGGGTATAGAGTGTAGGGTATAGAGTATAGGGTATAGAGTGTAGGGTATAGAGTGTACGGTATAGAGTGTATGATATATTGTGTATGGTATATAGTGTTTGGTATAGAGTGTAAGGTATAGAGTGTAGAGAGTAGGATATAGATTGTAGAGTGTAGAGTGTAGGGTATAGAGTGTATGGTATAGAGTGTATGGAATAGAGAGTATGGTATAGAGTGTAGGGTGTAGAGTGTAGGGTATAGAGTGTAGAGTGTGGGGTATAGAGTGTAGAGTGCAGGGTATATAGTGTATGATATAGAGTGTAGGGTATAGAGTGTAGATTGTATGGTATAGAGTGTAGGGTATAGAGTGTATAGTGTAGGGTATAGAGTGTAGAGTGTAGGGTATAGAGTGTAGGGTATAGAGTGTTGGGATATAGAGTGTAGGGTATAGAGTGTAGGGTATAGAGTGTAGGGTATAGATTGTAGGGTATAGAGTGTAGGGTATAGAGTATATAGTGTAGGGTATAGAGTGTAGGGTATAGAGTGTAGAGTTTAGGGTATAGAGTGTAGGGTATAGAGTGTAGGGTATAGAGTGTAGGGTATAAAGTGTAGAGTGTAGGGTATAGAGTGTAGGGTATAGAGTGTAGAGTGTAGGGTGTAGAGTGGAGAGTGTAAGGTATAGAGTGTAGGGTATAGAGTGTATGTTATAGAGTGTAGGGTATAGAGTGTAGAGTGTAGGGTATAGAGTGTAGGGTATAGAGTGTAGAGTGTAGGGTGTAGAGTGGAGAGTGTAAGGTATAGAGTGTAGGGTTTAGAGTGTATGTTATAGAGTGTAGGGTATAGAGTGTAGAGTGTAGGATATAGAGTGTAGAGTGTAGGGTATAGAGTGTAGGGTATATAGTGTAGGGTATAGAGTGTAGAGTGTAGGGTATAGAGTGTAGGGTATAGAGTGTAGAGTGTAGGGTATAGAGTGTATGGTATAGAGTGTAGGGTGTAGAGTGTATGGTATAGAGTGTAGGGTATAGAGTGTAGAGTGTAGGGTATAGAGTGTATGGTATAGAGTGTAGGGTGTAGAGTGTATGGTATAGAGTGTAGGGTATAGAGTGTAGGGTGTAGAGTGTAGGGTATAGAGTGTAGGGTATAGAGTGTAGAGTGTAGGGTATAAAGTGTAGGGTTTAGAGTGTAGGGTGTAGAGTGTAGGGTATAGAGTGTAGAGTGTAGGGTATAGAGTGTATGGTATAATGTTTAGGGCATAGAGTGTAGGGTGTAGAGTGTAGGGTACAGAGTGTAGGGTATAGAGTGTAGGGTATAGAGTGTAGAGTGTAGGGTATATAGTGTAGGGTATAGAGTATAGAGTGTAGGGTATAGAGTGTAGGGTATAGTGTGTAGAGTGTAGGGTATAGAGTGTAGAGTGTAGGGTATAGAGTGTAGGGTATAGAGTGTATGGTATAGAGTAGGGTATAGAGTGTAGGGTATAGAGTGTAGAGTGTAGGGTATAGAGTGTAGAGTGTAGGGTATAGAGTGTAGGGTATAAAGAGTAGAGTGTAGGGTATAGAGTGTAGAGTGTAGGGTATGGAGTGTATGGTATAGAGTGTAGGGTATAGAGTGTAGAGTATAGAGTGTTGGGTATAGAGTGTAGAGTGTAGGGTATAGAGTGTAGGGTATATAGTGTAGGGTATAGAGTGTATGGTATACAGTGTAGAGTGTAGAGATTAGAGTGTAGGGTATAGAGTGTAGGGTGTAGAGTGTAGGGTATAGAGTGTAGGGTATAGAGTGTATGGTATAGAGTGTAGGGTATAGAGTGTTGGGTATAGATTGTAGGGTATAGAATGTAGAGTGTAGTGTATAGAGTATAGGGTATAGAGTGTATGGTGTAGAGTGTAGGGTATAGAGTGTATAGTGTAGGGTATAGAGTGCAGGGTATAGAGTGTATGGAATAGAGTGTATGGAATATAGTGTACGGTATAGAGTGTAGAGAGTAGGGTATAGAGTGTAGGGTATAGAGCGTAGGGTGTAGGGTATAGATTGTAGGGTATAGAGTGTAGGCTATAGAGTGTAGAGTGTAGGGTATAGAGTGCATGGTATAGAGTGTAGGGTGTAGAGTGTATGGTATAGAGTGTACAGTATAGAGTGTATGGTATAGAGTGTAGAGTGTAGGGTATAAAGTGTATGGTATAGAGTGTAGGGTGTAGAGTGTATAGTATAGAGTGTAGGGTACAGAGTGTAGAGTGTAGGGTATAGAGTGTAGGGTATAGAGTGTAGGGTATAGAGTGTATGGTATAGAGTGTACGGTATAGAGTGTATGATATAGAGTGTATGGTATATAGTGTAGGGTATAGAGTGTTTGGTATAGAGTGCAAGGTATAGAGTGTAGAGAGTAGGGTATAGATTTTAGAGTGTAGAGTGTAGGGTATAGAGTGTAGGGTATAGAGTGTATGGAATAGAGTGTATAATATAGAGTGTAGAGTGTAGGGTATAGAGTGTAGAGTGTGGGGTATAGAGTGTAGGGTATAGAGTGTATGATATAGAGTGTAGGGTATAGAGTGTATGGTATAGATTGCAGGGTATAGAGTGTAGGGTGTAGAGTGTAGGGTATAGAGTGTAGGGTATAGAGTGTATGGTATAGAGTGTATGGTATAGATTGTAGGGTATAGAGTGTAGGGTATAGAGTGTAGAGTGTAGGGTATAGAGTGTAGAAAGTAGGGTATAGTGTGTAGGGTATGAAGTGTAGAGTGTAGGGTATAGAGTGTAGGGTATAGAGTGTAGATTGTATGGTATAGAGTGTAGGGTATAGAGTATATAGTGTAGGGTGTAGAGTGTAGGGTATAGAGTGTAGGGTATAGAGTGTTGGGATATAGAGTGTAGGGTATAGAGTGTAGGGTATAGAGTGTAGGGTATAGATTGTAGGGTATAGAGTGTAGGGTATAGAGTGTAGGGTATATAGTATATAGTGTAGGGTATAGAGTGTAGGGTATAGAGTGTAGAGTGTAGGGTATAGAGTGTAGGGTATAGAGTGTAGGGTATAGAGTGTAGGGTATAAAGTGTAGAGTGTAGGGTATAGAGTGTAGGGTATAGAGTGTAGGGTATAGAGTGTAGAGTGTAGGGTGTAGAGTGTAGGGTATAGAGTGTAAGATATAGAGTGTAGGGTATAGAGTGTATGTTATAGAGTGTAGGGTATAGAGTGTAGAGTGTAGGGAATAGAGTGTAGGGTATAGAGTGTAGGGTATAGAGTGTAGGGTATAAAGTGTAGAGTGTAGGGTATAGAGTGTAGGGTTTAGAGTGTATGTTATAGAGTGTAGGGTATAGAGTGTAGAGTGTAGGATATAGAGTGTAGAGTGTAGGGTATAAAGTGTAGGGTATATAGTGTAGGGTATAGAGTGTAGGGTATAGAGTGTAGGTATAGAGTGTATGGTATAGAGTGTAGAGTGTAGGGTATAGAGTGTAGAAAGTAGGGTATAGTGTGTAGGGTATAGAGTGTAGAGTGTAGGGTATAGAGTGTAGGGTATAGAGTGTAGATTGTATGGTATAGAGTGTAGGGTATAGAGTGTATAGTGTAGGGTATAGAGTGTAGGGTATAGAGTGTTGGGATATAGAGTGTAGGGTATAGAGTGTAGGGTATAGAGTGTAGTGTATAGATTTTAGGGTATAGAGTGTAGGGTATAGAGTGTAGGGTATAGAGTATATAGTGTAGGGTATAGAGTGTAGGGTATAGAGTGTAGAGTTTAGGGTATAGAGTGTAGGGTATAGAGTGTAGGGTATAGAGTGTAGGGTATAAAGTGTAGAGTGTAGGGTATAGAGTGTAGGGTATAGAGTGTAGGGTGTAGAGTGGAGAGTGTAAGGTATAGAGTGTAAGGTATAGAGTGTAGGGTATAGAGTGTATGTTATAGAGTGTAGGGTATAGAGTGTAGAGTGTAGGGTATAGAGTGTAGGGTATAGAGTGTAGGGTATAGAGTGTAGGGTATAAAGTGTAGAGTGTAGGGTATAGAGTGTAGGGTATAGAGTGTAGAGTGTAGGATATAGAGTGTAGAGTGTAGGGTATAGAGTGTAGGGTATATAGTGTAGGGTATAGATTGTAGGGTATAGAGTGTAGGGTATAGAGTGTAGAGTGTAGGGTATAGAGTGTAGGGTATAGAGTGTATAGTGTAGGGTATAGAGTGTATGGTATAGAGTGTAGGGTGTAGAGTGCATGGTATAGAGTGTAGGGTATAGAGTGTAGAGTGTATGGTATAGAGTGTAGGGTGTAGAGTGTAGGGTATAAAGTGTAGGGTATAGAGTGTAGGGTGTAGAGTGTAGGGTATAGAGTGTAGAGTGTAGGGTATAGAGTGTATGGTATAATGTGTAGGGTATAGAGTGTAGGGTGTAGAGTGTAGGGTATAGAGTGTAGGGTATAGAGTGTAGGGTATAGAGTGTAGGGTATAGAGTGTAGAGTAGGTTATATAGTGTAGGGTATAGAGTATAGAGTGTAGGGTATAGAGTGTAGGGTATAGAGTGTAGAGTGTAGGGTATAGAGTGTAGAGTGTAGGGTATAGAGTGTAGGGTATAGAGTGTATGGTATAGAGTGTAGGGTATAGAGTGTAGGGTATAGAGTGTAGAGTGTAGGGATTAGAGTGTAGGGTATAGAGTGTATTGTATAGAGTGTAGAGTGTAGGGTATAGAGTGTAGGGTATAGAGTGTACGGTATAGAGTGTTGGGCTATAGAGTGTAGGGTATAGAGTATAGGGTATAGAGTGTAGGGTATAGAGTGTAGGGTATACAGTGTAGGGTATAAAGTGTAGAGTGTAGGGTATAGAGTGTAGGGTATAGAGTGTAGGGTATAGAGTGTAGGGTATAGAGTGTAGAGTGTAGGGTATAGAGTGTAGAGTTTAGGGTATAGAGTGTAGGGTATAGAGTGTAGAGTGTGGGGTATAGAGTGTAGGATATAGAGTGTAGGGTATAGAGTGTATGGTATAGAGTGTACGGTATAGAGTGTACAGTGTAGGGTATAGAGTGTAGGGTATAGATTGTAGGGTATAGAGTGTATTGTATAGGGTATAAAGTGTATGGTGTAGAGTGTAGGGTATAGAGTGTATAGTGTAGGGTATAGAGTGTAGGGTATAGAGTGTATGGTATAGAGTGTAGGGTATAGAGTGTATGGTATAGAGTGTAGGGTATAGAGTGTAGAGTGTAGGGTATAGAGTGTAGGGTATAGAGTGTAGGGTATAGAGTGTATGGTATAGAGTGTAGGGTATAGAGTGTAGGGTATAGAGTGTAGAGTGTAGGGATTAGAGTGTAGGGTATAGAGTGTATTGTATAGAGTGTAGAGTGTAGGGTATAGAGTGTAGGGTATAGAGTGTACGGTATAGAGTGTTGGGCTATAGAGTGTAGGGTATAGAGTATAGGGTATAGAGTGTAGGGTATAGAGTGTAGGGTATACAGTGTAGGGTATAAAGTGTAGAGTGTAGGGTATAGAGTGTAGGGTATAGAGTGTAGGGTATAGAGTGTAGGGTATAGAGTGTAGAGTGTAGGGTATAGAGTGTAGAGTTTAGGGTATAGAGTGTAGGGTATAGAGTGTAGAGTGTGGGGTATAGAGTGTAGGATATAGAGTGTAGGGTATAGAGTGTATGGTATAGAGTGTACGGTATAGAGTGTACAGTGTAGGGTATAGAGTGTAGGGTGTAGATTGTAGGGTATAGAGTGTATTGTATAGGGTATAAAGTGTATGGTGTAGAGAGTAGGGTATAGAGTGTATAGTGTAGGGTATAGAGTGTAGGGTATAGAGTGTATGGTATAGAGTGTAGGGTATAGAGTGTATGGTATAGAGTGTAGGGTATAGAGTGTAGAGTGTAGGGTATAGAGTGTAGGGTATAGAGTGTAGAGTGTAGGGTATAGAGTTTAGGGTATAGAGTGTATGGTGTAGAGTGTAGGGTATATAGTGTAGGGTATAGAGTGTAGGGTATAGAGTGTATGGTATAGAGTGTAGGGAATAGAGTGTAGAGTGTAGGGTATAGAGTATATGGTATAGAGTGTAGGGTATAGAGTATAGAGTGTAGGGTATAGAGTGCAGGGTATAGAGTGTAGGGTATAGAGTGTATGGTATAGAGTGTAGGGAATAGAGTGTAGAGTGTAGGGTATAGAGTGTATGGTATAGAGTGTAGGGTATAGAGTGTAGAGGGTAGAGTGTAGGGTATAGAGTGTAGGGTATAGAGTGTAGGGTATAGAGTGTAGGGTATAGAGTGTAGGGTATAGAGTGTAGGGTGTAGAGTGTAGGGTATAGAGTGTAGGGTATAGAGTGTAGAGTGTAGGGTATAAAGTGTAGGGTATAGAGTGTAGGGTGTAGAGTGTAGGGTATAGAGTGTAGAGTGTAGGGTATAGAGTGTATGGTATAATGTGTAGGGTATAGAGTGTAGAGTGTAGGGTATAGAGTGTAGGGTATAGAGTGTAGGGTATAGAGTGTAGAGTGTAGGGTGTAGAGTGTAGGGTATAGAGTGTAGGGTATAGAGTGTATGGTATAGAGTGTAGGGTATAGAGTGTAGGGTATAGAGTGTAGAGTGTAGGGTATAGAGTGTAGGGGATAGAGTGTAGAGTGTAGGTTATAGAGTGTAGGGTATAGAGTGTACGGTATAGAGTGTTGGGCTATAGAGTGTAGGGTATAGAGTGTAGGGTATAGAGTGTAGGGTATAGAGTGTAGGGTATACAGTGTAGGGTATAAAGTGTAGAGTGTAGGGTATAGAGTGTAGGGTATAGAGTGTAGGGTATAGAGTGTAGGGTATAGAGTGTAGAGTGTAGGGTATAGAGTGTAGGGTATAGAGTGTAGAATGTAGGGTATAGAGTATAGGGTATAGAGTGTATGGTGTAGAGTGTAGGGTATAGAGTGTATAGTGTAGGGTATAGAGTGTAGGGTTTAGAGTGTAGGGTATTGAGTGTAGGGTATAGAGTGTAGAGTGTAGGGTATAGAGTGTATGGTATAGAGTGTAGGGTATAGAGTGTATGGTATAGAGTGTAGGGTATAGAGTGTAGAGGGTAGAGTGTAGGGTATAGAGTGTAGGGTATAGAGTGTAGGGTATAGAGTGTAGAGTGTAGGGTATAGAGTGTAGGGTATAGAGTGTAGGGTGTAGAGTGTAGGGTATAGAGTGTAGGGTATAGAGTGTAGAGTGTAGGGTATAAAGTGTAGGGTATAGAGTGTAGGGTGTAGAGTGTAGGGTATAGAGTGTATGGTATAATGTGTAGGGTATAGAGTGTAGAGTGTAGGGTATAGAGTATAGAGTGTAGGGTATAGAGTGTAGGGTATAGAGTGTAGAGTGTAGGGTATAGAGTGTAGAGTGTAGGGTATAGAGTGTAGGGTATAGAGTGTATGGTATAGAGTGTAGGGTACAGAGTGTATGATATATTGTGTATGGTATATAGTGTTTGGTATAGAGTGTAAGGTATAGAGTGTAGAGAGTAGGATATAGATTGTAGAGTGTAGAGTGTAGGGTATAGAGTGTATGGTATAGAGTGTATGGAATAGAGAGTATGGTATAGAGTGTAGGGTGTAGAGTGTAGGGTATAGAGTGTAGAGTGTGGGGTATAGAGTGTAGAGTGTAGGGTATATAGTGTATGATATAGAGTGTAGGGTAGAGAGTGTAGATTGTATGGTATAGAGTGTAGGTATAGAGTGTATAGTGTAGGGTATAGAGTGTAGAGTGTAGGGTATAGAGTGTAGGGTATAGAGTGTTGGGATATAGAGTGTAGGGTATAGAGTGTAGGGTATAGAGTGTAGGGTATAGATTGTAGGGTATAGAGTGTAGGGTATAGAGTGTAGGGTATAGAGTATATAGTGTAGGGTATAGAGTGTAGGGTATAGAGTGTAGAGTTTAGGGTATAGAGTGTAGGGTATAGAGTGTAGGGTATAGAGTGTAGGGTATAAAGTGTAGAGTGTAGGGTATAGAGTGTAGAGTGTAGGGTGTAGAGTGGAGAGTGTTAGGTATAGAGTGTAGGGTATAGAGTGTATGTTATAGAGTGTAGGGTATAGAGTGTAGAGTGTAGGGTATAGAGTGTAGGGTATAGAGTGTAGGGTATAAAGTGTAGAGTGTAGGGTATAGAGTGTAGGGTTTAGAGTGTATGTTATAGAGTGTAGGGTATAGAGTGTAGAGTGTAGGATATAGAGTGTAGAGTGTAGGGTATAGAGTGTAGGGTATATAGTGTAGGGTATAGAGTGTAAGGTATAGAGTGTAGGGTATAGAGTGTAGAGTGTAGGTTATAGAGTGTAGGGTATAGAGTGTACGGTATAGAGTGTTGGGCTATAGAGTGTAGGGTATAGAGTGTAGGGTATAGAGTGTAGGGTATAGAGTGTAGGGTATACAGTGTAGGGTATAAAGTGTAGAGTGTAGGGTATAGAGTGTAGGGTATAGAGTGTAGGGTATAGAGTGTAGGGTATAGAGTGTAGAGTGTAGGGTATAGAGTGTAGTGTATAGAGTGTAGAATGTAGGGTATAGAGTATAGGGTATAGAGTGTATGGTGTAGAGTGTAGGGTATAGAGTGTATAGTGTAGGGTATAGAGTGTAGGGTTTAGAGTGTAGGGTATTGAGTGTAGGGTATAGAGTGTAGAGTGTAGGGTATAGAGTGTATGGTATAGAGTGTAGGGTATAGAGTGTATGGTATAGAGTGTAGGGTATAGAGTGTAGAGGGTAGAGTGTAGGGTATAGAGTGTAGGGTATAGAGTGTAGGGTATAGAGTGTAGAGTGTAGGGTATAGAGTGTAGGGTATAGAGTGTAGGGTGTAGAGTGTAGGGTATAGAGTGTAGGGTATAGAGTGTAGAGTGTAGGGTATAAAGTGTAGGGTATAGAGTGTAGGGTGTAGGGTGTAGAGTGTAGGGTATAGAGTGTATGGTATAATGTGTAGGGTATAGAGTGTAGAGTGTAGGGTATAGAGTATAGAGTGTAGGGTATAGAGTGTAGGGTATAGAGTGTAGAGTGTAGGGTATAGAGTGTAGAGTGTAGGGTATAGAGTGTAGGGTATAGAGTGTATGGTATAGAGTGTAGGGTACAGAGTGTATGATATATTGTGTATGGTATATAGTGTTTGGTATAGAGTGTAAGGTATAGAGTGTAGAGAGTAGGATATAGATTGTAGAGTGTAGAGTGTAGGGTATAGAGTGTATGGTATAGAGTGTATGGAATAGAGAGTATGGTATAGAGTGTAGGGTGTAGAGTGTAGGGTATAGAGTGTAGAGTGTGGGGTATAGAGTGTAGAGTGTAGGGTATATAGTGTATGATATAGAGTGTAGGGTAGAGAGTGTAGATTGTATGGTATAGAGTGTAGGTATAGAGTGTATAGTGTAGGGTATAGAGTGTAGAGTGTAGGGTATAGAGTGTAGGGTATAGAGTGTTGGGATATAGAGTGTAGGGTATAGAGTGTAGGGTATAGAGTGTAGGGTATAGATTGTAGGGTATAGAGTGTAGGGTATAGAGTGTAGGGTATAGAGTATATAGTGTAGGGTATAGAGTGTAGGGTATAGAGTGTAGAGTTTAGGGTATAGAGTGTAGGGTATAGAGTGTAGGGTATAGAGTGTAGGGTATAAAGTGTAGAGTGTAGGGTATAGAGTGTAGGGTATAGAGTGTAGAGTGTAGGGTGTAGAGTGGAGAGTGTTAGGTATAGAGTGTAGGGTATAGAGTGTATGTTATAGAGTGTAGGGTATAGAGTGTAGAGTGTAGGGTATAGAGTGTAGGGTATAGAGTGTAGGGTATAAAGTGTAGAGTGTAGGGTATAGAGTGTAGGGTTTAGAGTGTATGTTATAGAGTGTAGGGTATAGAGTGTAGAGTGTAGGATATAGAGTGTAGAGTGTAGGGTATAGAGTGTAGGGTATATAGTGTAGGGTATAGAGTGTAAGGTATAGAGTGTAGGGTATAGAGTGTAGAGTGTAGGGTATAGAGTGTAGGGTATAGAGTGTAGAGTGTAGGGTATAGAGTGTATGGTATAGAGTGTAGAGTGTATGGTATAGAGTGTAGGGTATAGAGTGTAGAGTGTAGGGTATAGAGTGTAGGGTGTAGAGTGTAGGGTATAGAGTGTAGGGTATAGAGTGTAGAGTGTAGGGTATAAAGTGTAGGGTATAGAGTCTAGGGTGTAGAGTGTAGGGTATAGAGTGTAGAGTGTAGGGTATAGAGTGTATGGTATAATGTGTAGGGTATAGAGTGTAGGGTGTAGAGTGTAGGGTACAGAGTGTAGGGTATAGAGTGTAGGGTATAGAGTGTAGAGTGTAGGGTATATAGTGTAGGGTATAGAGTATAGAGTGTAGGGTATAGAGTGTAGGGTATAGAGTGTAGAGTGTAGAGTGTAGGGTATAGAGTGTAGAGTGTAGGGTATAGAGTGTAGGGTATAGAGTGTATGGTATAGAGTAGGGTATAGAGTGTAGGGTATAGAGTGTAGAGTGTAGGGTATAGAGTGTAGGGTATAAAGAGTAGAGTGTAGGGTATAGAGTGTAGAGTGTAGGGTATGGAGTGTATGGTATAGAGTGTAGGGTATAGAGTGTAGAGTATAGAGTGTTGGGTATAGAGTGTAGAGTGTAGGGTATAGAGTGTAGGGTATATAGTGTAGGGTATAGAGTGTATGGTATACAGTGTAGAGTGTAGGGATTAGAGTGTAGGGTATAGAGATTAGGGTGTAGAGTGTAGGGTATAGAGTGTAGGGTATAGAGAGTTGGGTATAGATTGTAGGGTATAGAATGTAGAGTGTAGTGTATAGAGTATAGGGTATAGAGTGTATGGTGTAGAGTGTAGGGTATAGAGTGTATAGTGTAGGGTATAGAGTGCAGGGTATAGAGTGTATGGAATAGAGTGTATGGAATATAGTGTACGGTATAGAGTGTAGAGAGTAGGGTATAGAGTGTAGGGTATAGAGCGTAGGGTGTAGGGTATAGATTGTAGGGTATAGAGTGTAGGGTATAGAGTGTAGAGTGTAGGGTATAGAGTGCATGGTATAGAGTGTAGGGTGTAGAGTATATGGTATAGAGTGTACAGTATAGAGTGTATGGTATAGAGTGTAGAGTGTAGGGTATAGAGTGTATGGTATAGAGTGTAGGGTGTAGAGTGTATAGTATAGAGTGTAGGGTACAGAGTGTAGAGTGTAGGGTATATAGTGTAGGGTATAGAGTATAGAGTGTAGGGAATAGAGTGTAGGGTATAGAGTGTAGAGTGTAGAGTGTAGGGTATAGAGTGTAGAGTGTAGGGTATAGAGTGTAGGGTATAGAGTGTATGGTATAGAGTAGGGTATAGAGTGTAGGGTATAGAGTGTAGAGTGTAGGGTATAGAGTGTAGAGTGTAGGGTATAGAGTGTAGGGTATAAAGAGTAGAGTGTAGGGTATAGAGTGTAGAGTGTAGGGTATGGAGTGTATGGTATAGAGTGTAGGGTATAGAGTGTAGAGTATAGAGTGTTGGGTATAGAGTGTAGAGTGTAGGGTATAGAGTGTAGGGTATATAGTGTAGGGTATAGAGTGTATGGTATACAGTGTAGAGTGTAGGGATTAGAGTGTAGGGTATAGAGATTAGGGTGTAGAGTGTAGGGTATAGAGTGTAGGGTATAGAGTGTTGGGTATAGATTGTAGGGTATAGAATGTAGAGTGTAGTGTATAGAGTATAGGGTATAGAGTGTATGGTGTAGAGTGTAGGGTATAGAGTGTATAGTGTAGGGTATAGAGTGCAGGGTATAGAGTGTATGGAATAGAGTGTATGGAATATAGTGTACGGTATAGAGTGTAGAGAGTAGGGTATAGAGTGTAGGGTATAGAGCGTAGGGTGTAGGGTATAGATTGTAGGGTATAGAGTGTAGGGTATAGAGTGTAGAGTGTAGGGTATAGAGTGCATGGTATAGAGTGTAGGGTGTAGAGTATATGGTATAGAGTGTACAGTATAGAGTGTATGGTATAGAGTGTAGAGTGTAGGGTATAGAGTGTATGGTATAGAGTGTAGGGTGTAGAGTGTATAGTATAGAGTGTAGGGTACAGAGTGTAGAGTGTAGGGTATAGAGTGTAGGGTATAGAGTGTATGGTATAGAGTGTACGGTATAGAGTGTATGATATAGAGTGTATGGTATATAGTGTAGGGTATAGAGTGTTTGGTATAGAGTGTAAGGTATAGAGTGTAGAGAGTAGGGTATAGATTTTAGAGTGTAGAGTGTAGGGTATAGAGTGTGGGGTATAGAGTGTATGGAATAGAGTGTATAATATAGAGTGTAGGGTGTAGAGTGTAGGGTGTAGAGTGTGGGGTATAGAGTGTAGAGTGTAGGGTATAGAGTGTATGATATAGAGTGTAGGGTATAGAGTGTATGGTATAGATTGCAGGGTATAGAGTGTAGGGTGTAGAGTGTAGGGTATAGAGTGTAGGGTATAGAGTGTATGGTATAGAGTGTATGGTATAGATTGTAGGGTATAGAGTGTAGGGTATAGAGTGTAGAGTGTAGGGTATAGAGTGTAGAAAGTAGGGTATAGTGTGTAGGGTATGAAGTGTAGAGTGTAGGGTATAGAGTGTATAGTGTAGGGTGTAGAGTGTAGGGTATAGAGTCTAGGGTATAGAGTGTTGGGATATAGAGTGTAGGGTATAGAGTGTAGGGTATAAAGTGTAGAGTGTAGGGTATAGAGTGTAGGGTTTAGAGTGTATGTTATAGAGTGTAGGGTATAGAGTGTAGAGTGTAGGATATAGAGTGTAGAGTGTAGGGTATAGAGTGTAGGGTATATAGTGTAGGGTATAGAGTGTAGGGTATAGAGTGTAGAGTGTAGGGTATAGAGTGTAGGGTATAGAGTGTAGAGTGTAGGGTATAGAGTGTAGGGTATAGAGTGTAGGGTATAGAGTGTAGAGTGTAGGGTATAAAGTGTAGGGTATAGAGTGTAGGGTGTAGAGTGTAGGGTATAGAGTGTAGAGTGTAGGGTATAGAGTGTATGGTATAATGTGTAGGGTATAGAGTGTAGAGTGTAGGGTATAGAGTGTAGGGTATAGAGTGTAGGGTATAGAGTGTAGGGTATAGAGTGTAGAGTGTAGGGTATAGAGTGTAGAGTGTAGGGTATAGAGTGTAGGGTATAGAGTGTATGGTATAGAGTGTAGGGTATAGAGTGTAGGGTATAGAGTGTAGAGTGTAGGGTATAGAGTGTAGGGTATAGAGTGTAGAGTGTAGGGTATAGAGTGTAGGGTATAGAGTGTACGGTATAGAGTGTTGGGCTATAGAGTGTAGGGTATAGAGTGTAGGGTATAGAGTGTAGGGTATAGAGTGTAGGGTATACAGTGTAGGGTATAAAGTGTAGAGTGTAGGGTATAGAGTGTAGGGTATAGAGTGTAGGGTATAGAGTGTAGGGTATAGAGTGTAGGGTATAGAGTGTAGAGTGTAGGGTATAGAGTGTAGGGTATAGAGTGTAGAATGTAGGGTATAGAGTATAGGGTATAGAGTGTATGGTGTAGAGTGTAGGGTATAGAGTGTATAGTGTAGGGTATAGAGTGTAGGGTTTAGAGTGTAGGGTATTGAGTGTAGGGTATAGAGTGTAGAGTGTAGGGTATAGAGTGTATGGTATAGAGTGTAGGGTATAGAGTGTATGGTATAGAGTGTAGGGTATAGAGTGTAGAGGGTAGAGTGTAGGGTATAGAGTGTAGGGTATAGAGTGTAGGGTATAGAGTGTAGAGTGTAGGGTATAGAGTGTAGGGTATAGAGTGTAGGGTGTAGAGTGTAGGGTATAGAGTGTAGGGTATAGAGTGTAGAGTGTAGGGTATAAAGTGTAGGGTATAGAGTGTAGGGTGTAGAGTGTAGGGTGTAGAGTGTAGGGTATAGAGTGTATGGTATAATGTGTAGGGTATAGAGTGTAGAGTGTAGGGTATAGAGTGTAGGGTATAGAGTATAGAGTGTAGGGTATAGAGTGTAAGGTATAGAGTGTAGAGTGTAGGGTATAGAGTGTAGAGTGTAGGGTATAGAGTGTAGGGTATAGAGTGTATGGTATAGATTGTAGGATACAGAGTGTATGATATATTGTGTATGGTATATAGTGTTTGGTATAGAGTGTAAGGTATAGAGTGTAGAGAGTAGGATATAGATTGTAGAGTGTAGAGTGTAGGGTATAGAGTGTATGGTATAGAGTGTATGGAATAGAGAGTATGGTATAGAGTGTAGGGTGCAGAGTGTAGGGTATAGAGTGTAGAGTGTGGGGTATAGAGTGTAGAGTGTAGGGTATATAGTGTATGATATAGAGTGTAGGGTATAGAGTGTAGATTGTATGGTATAGAGTGTAGGTATAGAGTGTATAGTGTAGGGTATAGAGTATAGAGTGTAGGGTATAGAGTGTTGGGATATAGAGTGTAGGGTATAGAGTGTAGGGTATAGAGTGTAGGGTATAGATTGTAGGGTATAGAGTGTAGGGTATAGAGTGTAGGGTATAGAGTATATAGTGTAGGGTATAGAGTGTAGGGTATAGAGTGTAGGGTATAGAGTGTAGGGTATAAAGTGTAGAGTGTAGGGTATAGAGTGTAGGGTGTAGAGTGTATTGTGTAGAGTGGAGAGTGTTAGGTATAGAGTGTAGGGTATAGAGTGTATGTTATAGAGTGTAGGGTATAGAGTGTAGAGTGTAGGGTATAGAGTGTAGGGTATAGAGTGTAGGGTATTAAGTGTAGAGTGTAGGGTATAGAGTGTAGGGTTTAGAGTGTATGTTATAGAGTGTAGGGTATAGAGTGTAGAGTGTAGGATATAGAGTGTAGAGTGTAGGGTATAGAGTGTAGGGTATATAGTGTAGGGTATAGAGTGTAGGGTATAGAGTGTAGGGTATAGAGTGTAGAGTGTAGGGTATAGAGTGTAGGGTGTAGAGTGTAGAGTGTAGGGTATAGAGTGTTTGGTATAGAGTGTAGAGTGTATTGTATAGAGTGTAGGGTATAGAGTGTAGAGTGTAGGGTATAGAGTGTAGGGTGTAGAGTGTAGGGTATAGAGTGTAGGGTATAGAGTGTAGAGTGTAGGGTATAAAGTGTAGGGTATAGAGTCTAGGGTGTAGAGTGTAGGGTATAGAGTGTAGAGTGTAGGGTATAGAGTGTATGGTATAATGTGTAGGGTATAGAGTGTAGGGTGTAGAGTGTAGGGTACAGAGTGTAGGGTATAGAGTGTAGGGTATAGAGTGTAGAGTGTAGGGTATATAGTGTAGGGTATAGAGTGTAGGGTATAGAGTGTAGAGTGTAGAGTGTAGGGTATAGAGTGTAGAGTGTAGGGTATAGAGTGTAGGGTATAGAGTGTATGGTATAGAGTAGGGTATAGAGTGTAGGGTATAGAGTGTAGAGTGTAGGGTATAGAGTGTAGAGTGTAGGGTATAGAGTGTAGGGTATAAAGAGTAGAGTGTAGGGTATAGAGTGTAGAGTGTAGGGTATGGAGTGTATGGTATAGAGTGTAGGGTATAGAGTGTAGAGTATAGAGTGTTGGGTATAGAGTGTAGAGTGTAGGGTATAGAGTGTAGGGTATATAGTGTAGGGTATAGAGTGTATGGTATACAGTGTAGAGTGTAGGGATTAGAGTGTAGGGTATAGAGTGTAGGGTGTAGAGTGTAGGGTATAGAGTGTAGGGTATAGAGTGTATGGTATAGAGTGTAGGGTATAGAGTGTTGGGTATAGATTGTAGGGTATAGAATGTAGAGTGTAGTGTATAGAGTATAGGGTATAGAGTGTATGGTGTAGAGTGTAGGGTATAGAGTGTATAGTGTAGGGTATAGAGTGCAGGGTATAGTGTATGGAATAGAGTGTATGGAATATAGTGTACGGTATAGAGTGTAGAGAGTAGGGTATAGAGTGTAGGGTATAGAGCGTAGGGTGTAGGGTATAGATTGTAGGGTATAGAGTGTAGGGTATAGAGTGTAGAGTGTAGGGTATAGAGTGCATGGTATAGAGTGTAGGGTGTAGAGTGTATGGTATAGAGTGTACAGTATAGAGTGTATGGTATAGAGTGTAGAGTGTAGGGTATAGAGTGTATGGTATAGAGTGTAGGGTGTAGAGTGTATATTATAGAGTGTAGGGTACAGAGTGTAGAGTGTAGGGTATAGAGTGTAGGGTATAGAGTGTATGGTATAGAGTGTACGGTATAGAGTGTATGATATAGAGTGTATGGTATATAGTGTAGGGTATAGAGTGTTTGGTATAGAGTGTAAGGTATAGAGTGTAGAGAGTAGGGTATAGATTTTAGAGTGTAGAGTGTAGGGTATAGAGTGTAGGGTATAGAGTGTATAGAATAGAGTGTATAATATAGAGTGTAGGGTGTAGAGTGTAGGGTATAGAGTGTAGAGTGTGGGGTATAGAGTGTAGAGTGTAGGGTATAGAGTGTATGATATAGAGTGTAGGGTATAGAGTGTATGGTATAGATTGCAGGGTATAGAGTGTAGGGTGTAGAGTGTAGGGTATAGAGTGTAGGGTATAGAGTGTATGGTATAGAGTGTATGGTATAGATTGTAGGGTATAGAGTGTAGGGTATAGAGTGTAGAGTGTAGGGTATAGAGTGTAGAAAGTAGGGTATAGTGTGTAGGGTATGAAGTGTAGAGTGTAGGGTATAGAGTGTAGGGTATAGAGTGTAGATTGTATGGTATAGAGTGTAGGGTATAGAGTGTATAGTGTAGGGTGTAGAGTGTAGGGTATAGAGTGTAGGGTATAGAGTGTTGGGATATAGAGTGTAGGGTATAGAGTGTAGGGTATAAAGTGTAGAGTGTAGGGTATAGAGTGTAGGGTTTAGAGTGTATGTTATAGAGTGTAGGGTATAGAGTGTAGAGTGTAGGATATAGAGTGTAGAGTGTAGGGTATAGAGTGTAGGGTATATAGTGTAGGGTATAGAGTGTAGGGTATAGAGTGTAGGGTATAGAGTGTAGAGTGTAGGGTATAGAGTGTAGGGTATAGAGTGTAGAGTGTAGGGTATAGAGTGTAGGGTATAGAGTGTAGGGTATAGAGTGTATAGTGTAGGGTATAAAGTGTAGGGTATAGAGTGTAGGGTGTAGAGCAGGGGTCGGGAACCTATGGCTCGCGAGCCAGATATGGCTCTTTTGATGGCCGTATCTGGCTCGCAGACAGGGGGCCCGGGGCCGGCAAGTCAGACGCCCCTGGTCACCGCACTATGTCCGCCTCCTGCTCCCGCACACTTCCGTCACTTACTTCCAGGGGCGGATTATCAGAGGGTCAATATGGGCGGTAGCCCAGGGCCCAGTGGTCTGGGGGGGCCCTGGGCTACCGCAGATTAACCCTCTGATAATCATTTGTGAATGCCGGCCCGTGCCGGCCGCCGCCGCCGGCGTTTATGTGCCCCCCGGACCCGGTGGGCGGAGAGAGGGGGCCGCATCGGGCCCCTTCTCATCTGCTCACCGGGCCCCTTGCAGCGCTGCGGCGGTTTCCTATTGATGTGCGGGCGCGCGCCCGCACATCAATAGTTAACAACAACAGCCGCCAGCCAATTGGAGGCTGGCGGCTGATGTCGGCCGCAGCGCACACGTCGCCGGCGTCTGACGTCATTGTCAGTCGCCGGCGAGTGTGCGCTGCTGCAGGGAGCTCGCCGCCTGGAGCGCGGACAGGTGAGGAGACTGCTTGTTTTTTTTTTTTTTTTTTTGGATCAGTTATCGGTGGACACACTGGGGGAGTGGGGGGCAATGCTGGAGGACACACTGGGGGGCAATGCTGGAGACACTGGGGCAGATTGGAGGACACACTGGGGGCAGTGCTGGAGACAGTGGGGCAGACTGGAGGACACACGGGGGGCAGAGCTGGAAACACTGGGGCAGATTGGAGGACACACTGGGGGCAATGCTGGAGACAGTGGGTATAGAGTGTAGAGTATAGGGTATAGAGTGTAGGGTATAGAGTGTAGAGTGTAGGGTATAAAGTGTAGGGTATAGAGTGTAGGGTGTAGAGTGTAGGGTATAGAGTGTAGAGTGTAGGGTATAGAGTGTATGGTATAATGTGTAGGGTATAGAGTGTAGAGTGTAGGGTATAGAGTGTAGGGTATAGAGTATAGAGTGTAGGGTATAGAGTGTATGGTATAGAGTGTAGAGTGAAGGGTGTAGAGTGTAGGGTATAGAGTGTAGGGTATAGAGTGTATGGTATAGAGTGTAGGGTACAGAGTGTAGGGTATAGAGTGTAGAGTGTAGGGATTAGAGTGTAGGGTATAGAGTGTAGGGTATAGAGTGTAGAGTGTAGGGTATAGAGTGTAGGGTATAGAGTGTACGGTATAGAGTGTTGGGCTATAGAATGTAGGGTATAGAGTGTAGGGTATAGAGTGTAGGGTATACAGTGTAGGGTATAAAGTGTAGAGTGTAGGGTATAGAGTGTAGGGTATAGAGTGTAGGGTATAGAGTGTAGGGTATAGAGTGTAGGGTATAGAGTGTAGAGTATAGAGTGTAGAGTTTAGGGTATAGAGTGTAGGGTATAGAGTGTAGGGTTTAGAGTGTATGGTATAGAGTGTAGGGTATAGAGTGTAGAGTGTAGGGTATAGAGTGTAGGGTATAGAGTGTAGGGTATAGAGTGTATGGTATAGAGTGTACGGTATAGAGTGTAGAGTGTAGGGTATAGAGTGTAGGGTATAAAGTGTAGGGTATAGATTGCAGGGTATAGAGTGTAGAATGTAGGGTATAGAGTATAGGGTATAGAGTGTATGGTGTAGAGTGTAAGGTATAGAGTGTATAGTGTAGGGTATAGAGTGTAGGGTTTAGAGTGTAGGGTATTGAGTGTAGGGTATAGAGTGTAGAGTGTAGGGTATAGAGTGTATGGTATAGAGTGTAGGGTATAGAGTGTAGGGTATAGAGTGTAGGGTATAGAGTGTAGAGTGTAGGGTACAGAGTTTAGGGTATAGAGTGTATGGTGTAGAGTGTAGGGTATAGAGTGTAGGGTATAGAGTGTATGGTATAGAGTGTAGGGAATAGAGTGTAGAGTTTAGGGTATAGAGTATATGGTATAGAGTGTAGCGTATAGAGTGTAGAGTATAGAGTGTAGGGTATAGAGTGTAGGGTATAGAGTGTATGGTATAGAGTGTAGGGAATAGAGTGTAGAGTGTAGGGTATAGAGTGTATGGTATAGAGTGTAGGGTATAGAGTGTAGAGGGTAGAGTGTAGGGTATAGAGTGTAGGGTATAGAGTGTAGGGTATAGAGTGTAGAGTGTAGGGTATAGAGTGTAGGGTATAGAGTGTAGGGTGTAGAGTGTAGGGTATAGAGTGTAGGTTATAGAGTGTAGAGTGTAGGGTATAAAGTGTAGGGTATAGAGTGTAGGGTGTAGAGTGTAGGGTATAGAATGTAGAGTGTAGGGTATAGAGTGTATGGTATAATGTGTAGGGTATAGAGTGTAGAGTGTAGGGTATAGAGTGTAGGGTATAGAGTATAGAGTGTAGGGTATAGAGTGTAGGGTATAGAGTGTAGAGTGTAGGGTATAGAGTGTAGAGTGTAGGGTATAGAGTGTAGGGTATAGAGTGTATGGTATAGAGTGTAGGGTATAGAGTGTAGGGTATAGAGTGTAGAGTGTAGGGATTAGAGTGTAGGGTATAGAGTGTAGGGTATAGAGTGTAGAGTGTAGGGTATAGAGTGTAGGGTATAGAGTGTACGGTATAGAGTGTTGGGCTATAGAGTGTAGGGTATAGAGTGTAGGGTATAGAGTGTAGAGTATAGAGTGTAGGGTATACAGTGTAGGGTATAAAATGTAGAGTGTAGGGTATAGAGTGTAGGGTATAGAGTGTAGGGTATAGAGTGTAGGGTATAGAGTGTAGAGTGTAGGGTATAGAGTGTAAGGTATAAAGTGTAGGGTATAGATTGTAGGGTATAGAGTGTAGAATGTAGGGTATAGAGTATAGGGTATAGAGTGTAGGGTATAGAGTGTATAGTGTAGGGTATAGAGTGTAGGATTTAGAGTGTAGGGTATTGAGTGTAGGGTACAGAGTGTAGAGTGTAGGGTATAGAGTGTATGGTATAGAGTGTAGGGTATAGAGTGTAGGGTATAGAGTGTAGGGTATAGAGTGTAGAGTGTAGGGTATAGAATTTAGGGTATAGAGTGTAGGGTATAGAGTGTAGAGTGTAGGGTATAGAGTGTAGGGTATAGAGTGTATGGTATAGAGTGTAGGGTATAGAGTGTAGGGTATAGAGTGTAGAGTGTAGGGATTAGAGTGTAGGGTATAGAGTGTAGGGTATAGAGTGTAGAGTGTAGGGTATAGAGTGTAGGGTATAGAGTGTACGGTATAGAGTGTTGGGCTATAGAGTGTAGGGTATAGAGTGTAGGGTATAGAGTGTAGAGTATAGAGTGTAGGGTAGACAGTGTAGGGTATAAAGTGTAGAGTGTAGGGTATAGAGTGTAGGGTATAGAGTGTAGGGTATAGAGTGTAGGGTATAGAGTGTAGAGTGTAGGGTATAGAGTGTAGGGTATAAAGTGTAGGGTATAGATTGTAGGGTATAGAGTGTAGAATGTAGGGTATAGAGTATAGGGTATAGAGTGTATGGTGTAGAGTGTAGGGTTTAGAGTGTAGGGTATTGAGTGTAGGGTACAGAGTGTAGAGTGTAGGGTATAGAGTGTATGGTATAGAGTGTAGGGTATAGAGTGTAGGGTATAGAGTGTAGGGTATAGAGTGTAGAGTGTAGGGTATAGAGTGTAGGGTATAGAGTGTAGAGTATAGAGTGTAGGGTATAGAGTGTAGGGTATAGAGTGTAGGGCACAGAATGTATGGTATAGAGTGTAGGGAATAGAGTGTAGGGTATAGGGTATAGAGTGTATGGTATAGAGTGTAGGGTATAGAGTGTAGAGGGTAGAGTGTAGGGTATAGAGTGTAGGGTATAGAGTGTAGGGTATAGAGTGTAGAGTGTAGGGTATAGAGTGTAGGGTATAGAGTGTAGGGTATAGAGTGTAGAGTGTAGGGATTAGAGTGTAGGGTATAGAGTGTAGAGTGTAGGGTATAGAGTGTAGAGTATAGAGTATAGAGTGTAGGGTATAGATTGTAGGGTATAGAGTGTAAAGTGTAGAGTATAGAGTGTAGAGTGTAGGGTATAGAGTGTAGGGTATAGAACGTAGGGTGTAGGGTATAGAGTGTAGGGTATAGAGTGTAGGGTATAGAGTGTAGAGTGTAGAGTATAGAGTGTATGGTATAGAGTGTAGGGTGTAGAGTGTAGGGTATAGAGTGTAGAGTGTAGGGTATAGAGTGTAGGGTATATAGTGTATGGTATACAGTGTAGAGTGTAGGGTATAGAGTGTATATTGTAGGGTATAGAGTGTAGGGTATAGAGTGTATGGTATAGAGTGTAGGGTATAGAGTGTAGAGTGTAGGGTATAGAGTGTAGGGTATAGTGTGTAGGGTATAGCGTGTAGGGTATAGGGTGTAGGTTATAGAGTGTAGGGTATAGGGTGTAGGGTATAGAGTATAGAGTGCAGGGTATAGAGTGTAGGGTATATAGTGTAGAGTATAGAGTGTAGGGTATAGAGTGTAGGGTGTAGAGTGTAGAGTGTAGGGTATAGAGTGTAGGGTATAGAGTGTAGGGTATAGAGTGTAGAGTGTAGGGTATAGAGTGTAGGGTATAGAGTGTAGAGTGTAGGGTATAGAGTGTAGAGTGTAGGGTATAGAGTGTAGGGTATAGAGTGTAGGGTATAGAGTGTAGAGTGTAGGGTATAGAGTGTAGGGTATAGAGTGTAGGGTATATAGTGTAGGGTATAGAGTGTAGAGTGTAGGGTATAGAGTGTAGGGTATAGAGTGTATGGAATAGAGTTTAGAGTGTAGAGTGTAGGGTATAAAGTGTAGGGTATAGAGTGTATGGTATAGAGTGTAGGGTATAGAGTGTGGGGTATAGAGTGTAGGGTATAGAGTGTAGAGTGTAGGGATTAGAGTGTAGGGTATAGAGTGTAGGATATAGCGTGTATGGAATAGAGTGTAGGGTATAGAGTGAAGAGTGTAGGGTATAGAGTGTAGGGTATAGAGCGTAGGGTGTAGGGTATAGAGTGTAGGGTATAGAGTGTAGGGTATAGAGTGTAGGGTATAGAGCGTAGGGTGTAGGGTGTAGAGTGTAGGGTATAGAGTGTAGGTTATAGAGTGTAGAGTGTAGGGCATAGAGTGTATGGTATAGAGTGTAGGGTGTAGAGTGTATAGTATAGAGTGTAGGGTATAGATTGTATGGTATAGAGTTTAGAGTGTAGGGTATAGAGTGTAGAATATAGAGTGTAGAGTGTAGGGTATAGAGTGTAGGGTATAGAGTGTACGGTATAGAGCGTATGATATAGAGTGTATGGTATATAGTGTAGGGTATAGAGTGTTTGGTATAGAGTGTAAGGTATAGAGTGTAGAGAGTATGGTATAGATTTTAGAGTGTAGAGTGTAGGGTATAGAGTGTAGGGTATAGAGTGTATGGAATAGAGTGTATTGTATAGAGTGTAGGGTGTAGAGTGTAGGGTATAGAGTGTAGAGTGTGGGGTATAGAGTGTAGAGTGTAGGGTATAGAGTGTATGATATAGAGTGTAGGGTATAGAGTGTATGGTATAGATTGCAGGGTATAAAGTGTAGGGTATAGAGTGTAGGGTATAGAGTGTAGAGTGTAGGGTATAGAGTGTAGGGTATAGAGTGTATGGTATAGAGTGTATGGTATAGATTGTAGGGTATAGAGTGTAGAGTATAGAGTGTAGAGTGTAGGGTATAGAGTGTAGAAAGTAGGGTATAGTGTGTAGGGCATAGAGTGTAGAGTGTAGGGTATAGAGTGTAGGGTATAGAGTGTAGATTGTATGGTATAGAGTGTAGGGTATAGAGTGTATAGTGTAGAGTATAGAGTATAGAGTGTAGGGTATAGAGTGTAGGGTATAGCGTGTAGGGTATAGAGTGTAGGGTGTAGAGTATATAGTGTAGGGTATAGAGTGTAGGGTATAGAGTGTAGAGTGTAGGGTATAGAGTGTAGGGTATAGAGTGTAGGGTATAAAGTGTAGAGTGTAGGGTATAGAGTGTAGGGTATAGAGTGTAGAGTGTAGGGTGTAGAGTGTAGAGTGTAGGGTATAGAGTGTAAGGTATAGAGTGTAGGGTATAGAGTATATGTTATAGAGTGTAGGGTATAGAATGTAGAGTGTAGGGTATAGAGTGTAGGGTATAGAGTGTAGGGTATAGAGTGTAGGGTATAAAGTGTAGAGTGTAGGGTATAGAGTGTAGGGTATAGAGTGTAGGGTATAGAGTGTATGGTATAGATTGTATGGTATAGAGCGTAGAGTGTAGGGTATAGAGTGTAGGGTATAGAGTGTAGGGTATATATTGTAGGGTATAGAGTGTAGAGTGTAGGGCATAGAGTGTAGGGTATAGAGTGTATGGTGTAGAGTGTAGGGTATAGAGTGTATAGTGTAGGGTATAGAGTGTAGGGTATAGAGTGTAGGGTATAGAGTGTATGGTATAGAGTGTACAGTATAGAGTGTATGGTATAGAGTGTAGAGTGTAGGGTATAGAGTGTAGTGTGTAGAGTGTAGGGTATAGAGTGTATGGTATAGAGTGTAGGGTATAGAGTGTAGGGTGTAGAGTGTAGGGTATAGAGTGTAGGGTATAGAGTGTAGAGTGTAGGGTATAAAGTGTAGGGTATAGAGTGTAGGGTATAGAGTGTAGGGTATAGAGTGTAGGGTATAGAGTGTAGGGTATAGAGTATATGGTATAGAGTGTAGGGTATAGAGTGTAGGGTGTAGGATATAGAGTGTAGAGTGTAGGGTATAAAGTGTAGGGTATATAGTGTAGGGTATAGAGTGTATGGTATAGAGTGTAGAGTGTAGGGTATAGAGTGTAGAAAGTAGGGTATAGTGTGTAGGGTATAGAGTGAAGAGTGTAGGGTATAGAGTGTAGGGTATAGAGTGTAGATTGTATGGTATAGAGTGTAGGGTATAGAGTGTATAGTGTAGGGTATAGAGTGTAGAGTGTAGGGTATAGAGTGTAGGGTATAGAGTGTTGGGATATAGAGTGTAGGGTATAGAGTGTCGGGTATAGAGTGTAGGGTATAGATTGTAGGGTATAGAGTGTAGGGTATAGAGTGTAGGGTATAGAGTATATAGTGTAGGGTATAGAGTGTAGGGTATAGAGTGTAGAGTGTAGGGTATAGAGTGTAGGATATAGAGTGTAGGGTATAGAGTGTAGGGTATAAAGTGTAGGGTATAAAGTGTAGAGTGTAGGGTATAGAGTGTAGGGTATAGAGTGTAGAGTGTAGGGTGTAGAGTGGAGAGTGTAGGGTATAGAGTGTAAGGTATAGAGTGTAGGGTATAGAGTGTATGTTATAGAGTGTAGGGTATAGAGTGTAGAGTGTAGGGTATAGAGTGTAGAAAGTAGGGTATAGTGTGTAGGGTATAAAGTGTAGTGTATAGAGTGTATGGTATAGAGTGTATGGTATAGAGTGTAGAAAGTAGGGTATAGTGTGTAGGGTATAGAGTGTAGGGTATAGAGTGTAGGGTATAGAGTGTAGGGTATAGAGTGTACGGTATAGAGTGTATGATATATTGTGTATGGTATATAGTGTTTGGTATAGAGTGTAAGGTATAGAGTGTAGAGAGTAGGATATAGATTGTAGAGTGTAGAGTGTAGGGTATAGAGTGTATGGTATAGAGTGTATGGAATAGAGAGTATGGTATAGAGTGTAGGGTGTAGAGTGTAGGGTATAGAGTGTAGAGTGTGGGGTATAGAGTGTAGAGTGTAGGGTATATAGTGTATGATATAGAGTGTAGGGTATAGAGTGTAGATTGTATGGTATAGAGTGTAGGGTATAGAGTGTATAGTGTAGGGTATAGAGTGTAGAGTGTAGGGTATAGAGTGTAGGGTATAGAGTGTTGGGATATAGAGTGTAGGGTATAGAGTGTAGGGTATAGAGTGTAGGGTATAGAGTGTAGGGTATAGAGTGTAGGGTATAGAGTATATAGTGTAGGGTATAGAGTGTAGGGTATAGACTGTAGAGTTTAGGGTATAGAGTGTAGGGTACAGAGTGTAGGGTATAGAGTGTAGGGTATAAAGTGTAGAGTGTAGGGTATAGAGTGTAGGGTATAGAGTGTAGAGTGTAGGGTGTAGAGTGGAGAGTGTAAGGTATAGAGTGTAGGGTATAGAGTGTATGTTATAGAGTGTAGGGTATAGAGTGTAGAGTGTAGGGTATAGAGTGTAGGGTATAGAGTGTAGGGTATAAAGTGTAGAGTGTAGGGTATAGAGTGTAGGGTTTAGAGTGTATGTTATAGAGTGTAGGGTATATTGTGTAGAGTGTAGGATATAGAGTGTAGAGTGTAGGGTATAGAGTGTAGGGTATATAGTGTAGGGTATAGAGTGTAGAGTGTAGGGTATAGAGTGTAGGGTATAGAGTGTAGAGTGTAGGGTATAGAGTGTATGGTATAGAGTGTAGGGTGTAGAGTGTATGGTATAGAGTGTAGGGTATAGAGTGTAGAGTGTAGGGTATAGAGTGTAGGGTGTAGAGTGTAGGGTATAGAGTGTAGGGTATAGAGTGTAGAGTGTAGGGTATAAAGTGTAGGGTATAGAGTGTAGGGTGTAGAGTGTAGGGTATAGAGTGTAGAGTGTAGGGTATAGAGTGTATGGTATAATGTGTAGGGCATAGAGTGTAGGGTGTAGAGTGTAGGGTACAGAGTGTAGGGTATAGAGTGTAGGGTATAGAGTGTAGAGTGTAGGGTATATAGTGTAGGGTATAGAGTATAGAGTGTAGGGTATAGAGTGTAGGGTATAGAGTGTAGAGTGTAGGGTATAGAGTGTAGAGTGTAGGGTATAGAGTGTAGGGTATAGAGTGTATGGTATAGAGTAGGGTATAGAGTGTAGGGTATAGAGTGTAGAGTGTAGGGTATAGAGTGTAGAGTGTAGGGTATAGAGTGTAGGGTATAAAGAGTAGAGTGTAGGGTATAGAGTGTAGAGTGTAGGGTATGGAGTGTATGGTATAGAGTGTAGGGTATAGAGTGTAGAGTATAGAGTGTTGGGTATAGAGTGTAGAGTGTAGGGTATAGAGTGTAGGGTATATAGTGTAGGGTATAGAGTGTATGGTATACAGTGTAGAGTGTAGGGATTAGAGTGTAGGGTATAGAGTGTAGGGTGTAGAGTGTAGGGTATAGAGTGTAGGGTATAGAGTGTATGGTATAGAGTGTAGGGTAAAGAGTGTTGGGTATAGATTGTAGGGTATAGAATGTAGAGTGTAGTGTATAGAGTATAGGGTATAGAGTGTATGGTGTAGAGTGTAGGGTATAGAGTGTAGAGTGTAGGGTATAGAGTGCATGGTATAGAGTGTACAGTATAGAGTGTATGGTATAGAGTGTAGAGTGTAGGGTATAGAGTGTATGGTATAGAGTGTAGGGTGTAGAGTGTATAGTATAGAGTGTAGGGTACAGAGTGTAGAGTGTAGGGTATAGAGTGTAGGGTATAGAGTGTAGGGTATAGAGTGTATGGTATAGAGTGTACGGTATAGAGTGTATGATATAGAGTGTATGGTATATAGTGTAGGGTATAGAGTGTTTGGTATAGAGTGTAAGGTATAGAGTGTAGAGAGTAGGGTATAGATTTTAGAGTGTAGAGTGTAGGGTATAGAGTGTAGGGTATAGAGTGTATGGAATAGAGTGTATAATATAGAGTGTAGGGTGTAGAGTGTAGGGTATAGAGTGTAGAGTGTGGGGTATAGAGTGTAGAGTGTAGGGTATAGAGTGTATGATATAGAGTGTAGGGTATAGAGTGTATGGTATAGATTGCAGGGTATAGAGTGTAGGGTGTAGAGTGTAGGGTATAGAGTGTAGGGTATAGAGTGTATGGTATAGAGTGTATGGTATAGATTGTAGGGTATAGAGTGTAGGGTATAGAGTGTAGAGTGTAGGGTATAGAGTGTAGAAAGTAGGGTATAGTGTGTAGGGTATGAAGTGTAGAGTGTAGGGTATAGAGTGTAGGGTATAGAGTGTAGATTGTATGGTATAGAGTGTAGGGTATAGAGTGTATAGTGTAGGGTGTAGAGTGTAGGGTATAGAGTGTAGGGTATAGAGTGTTGGGATATAGAGTGTAGGGTATAGAGTGTAGGGTATAGATTGTAGGGTATAGAGTGTAGGGTATAGAGTGTAGGGTATAGAGTATATAGTGTAGGGTATAGAGTGTAGGGTATAGAGTGTAGAGTGTAGGGTATAGAGTGTAGGGTATAGAGTGTAGGGTATAGAGTGTAGGGTATAGAGTGTAGAGTGTAGGGTGTAGAGTGTAGGGTATAGAGTGTAAGATATAGAGTGTAGGGTATAGAGTGTATGTTATAGAGTGTAGGGTATAGAGTGTAGAGTGTAGGGTATAGAGTGTAGGGTATAGAGTGTAGGGTATAGAGTGTAGGGTATAAAGTGTAGAGTGTAGGGTATAGAGTGTAGGGTTTAGAGTGTATGTTATAGAGTGTAGGGTATAGAGTGTAGAGTGTAGGATATAGAGTGTAGAGTGTAGGGTATAAAGTGTAGGGTATATAGTGTAGGGTATAGAGTGTAGGGTATAGAGTGTAGGGTATAGAGTGTATGGTATAGAGTGTAGAGTGTAGGGTATAGAGTGTAGAAAGTAGGGTATAGTGTGTAGGGTATAGAGTGTAGAGTGTAGGGTATAGAGTGTAGGGTATAGAGTGTAGATTGTATGGTATAGAGTGTAGGGTATAGAGTGTATAGTGTAGGGTATAGAGTGTAGAGTGTAGGGTATAGAGTGTAGGGTATAGAGTGTTGGGATATAGAGTGTAGGGTATAGAGTGTCGTGTATAGAGTGTAGGGTATAGATTGTAGGGTATAGAGTGTAGGGTATAGAGTATATAGTATAGGGTATAGAGTGTAGGGTATAGAGCGTAGAGTGTAGGGTATAGAGTGTAGGGTATAGAGTGTAGGGTATATAGTGTAGAGTGTAGGGTATAGAGTGTAGGGTATAGAGTGTAGAGTGTAGGGTGTAGAGTGGAGAGTGTAGGGTATAGAGTGTAAGGTATAGAGTGTAGGGTATAGAGTGTATGTTATAGAGTGTAGGGTGTAGAGTGTAGGGTATAGAGTGTAGAAAGTAGGGTATAGTGTGTAGGGTATAGAGTGTAGGGTATAGAGTGTATGGTATAGAGTGTAGAGTGTAGGGTATAGAGTGTAGAAAGTAGGGTATAGTGTGTAGGGTATAGAGTGTAGAGTGTAGGGTATAGAGTGTAGGGTATAGAGTGTAGATTGTATGGTATAGAGTGTAGGGTATAGAGTGTATAGTGTAGGGTATAGAGTGTAGAGTGTAGGGTATAGAGTGTAGGGTATAGAGTGTTGGGATATAGAGTGTAGGGTATAGAGTGTAGGGTATAGAGTGTAGTGTATAGATTTTAGGGTATAGAGTGTAGGGTATAGAGTGTAGGGTATAGAGTATATAGTGTAGGGTATAGAGTGTAGAGTATAGAGTGTAGAGTTTAGGGTATAGAGTGTAGGGTATAGAGTGTAGGGTATAGAGTGTAGGGTATAAAGTGTAGAGTGTAGGGTATAGAGTGTGGGGTATAGAGTGTAGGGTGTAGAGTGGAGAGTGTAAGGTATAGAGTGTAAGGTATAGAGTGTAGGGTATAGAGTGTATGTTATAGAGTGTAAGGTATAGAGTGTAGAGTGTAGGGTATGGAGTGTAGGGTATAGAGTGTAGGGTATAGAGTGTAGGGTATAAAGTGTAGAGTGTAGGGTATAGAGTGTAGGGTATAGAGTGTAGAGTGTAGGATATAGAGTGTAGAGTGTAGGGTATAGAGTGTAGGGTATATAGTGTAGGGTATAGATTGTAGGGTATAGAGTGTAGGGTATAGAGTGTAGAGTGTAGGGTATAGAGTGTAGGGTGTAGAGTGTAGGGTATAGAGTGTATGGTATAGAGTGTAGGGTGTAGAGTGCATGGTATAGAGTGTAGGGTATAGAGTGTAGAGTGTAGGGTATAGAGTGTAGGGTGTAGAGTGTAGGGTATAGAGTGTAGGGTGTAGAGTGTAGGGTATAAAGTGTAGGGTATAGAGTGTAGGGTGTAGAGTGTAGGGTATAGAGTGTAGAGTGTAGGGTATAGAGTGTATGGTATGATGTGTAGTGTATAGAGTGTAGGGTGTAGAGTGTAGGGTATAGAGTGTAGGGTATAGAGTGTAGGGTATAGAGTGTAGGGTATAGAGTGTAGAGTGTAGGTTATATAGTGTAGGGTATAGAGTATAGAGTGTAGGGTATAGAGTGTAGGGTATAGAGTGTAGAGTGTAGGGTATAGAGTGTAGAGTGTAGGGTATAGAGTGTAGGGTATAGAGTGTATGGTATAGAGTGTAGGGTATAGAGTGTAGGGTATAGAGTGTAGCGTGTAGGGATTAGAGTGTAGGGTATAGAGTGTATTGTATAGAGTGTAGAGTGTAGGGTATAGAGTGTAGGGTATAGAGTGTACGGTATAGAGTGTAGAGTGTAGGGTGTAGAGTTTAGGGTATAGAGTGTAGGGTATAGAGTGTAGAGTGTAGGGTGTAGAGTTTAGGGTATAGAGTGTAGGGTATAGAGTGTAGAGTGTAGGGTGTAGAGTTTAGGGTATAGAGTGTAGGGTATAGAGTGTAGGGTTTAGAGTGTATGGTATAGAGTGTAGGGTATAGAGTGTAGAGTGTAGGGTATAGAGTGTAGGATATAGAGTGTAGGGTATAGAGTGTATGGTATAGAGTGTACGGTATAGAGTGTACAGTGTAGGGTATAGAGTGTAGGGTATAGATTGTAGGGTATAGAGTGTATTGTATAGGGTATAGAGTGTATGGTGTAGAGTGTAGGGTATAGAGTGTATAGTGTAGGGTATAGAGTGTAGGGTATAGAGTGTATGGTATAGAGTGTAGGTTATAGAGTGTAGAGTGTAGGGTATAGAGTGTAGGGTATAGAGTGTACGGTATAGAGTGTTGGGCTATAGAGTGTAGGGTATAGAGTGTAGGGTATAGAGTGTAGGGTATAGAGTGTAGGGTATACAGTGTAGGGTATAAAGTGTAGAGTGTAGGGTATAGAGTGTAGGGTATAGAGTGTAGTGTTTAGAGTGTATGGTATAGAGTGTAGGGTATAGAGTGTAGAGTGTAGGGTATAGAGTGTAGGGTATAGAGTGTAGGGTATAGAGTGTATGGTATAGAGTGTACGGTATAGAGTGTAGAGTGTAAGGTATAAAGTGTAGGGTATAGACTGTAGGGTATAGAGTGTAGAATGTAGGGTATAGAGTATAGGGTATAGAGTGTATGGTGTAGAGTGTAGGGTATAGAGTGTATAGTGTAGGGTATAGAGTGTAGGGTTTAGAGTGTAGGGTATTGAGTGTAGGGTATAGAGTGTAGAGTGTAGGGTATAGAGTGTATGGTATAGAGTGTAGGGTATAGAGTGTATGGTATAGAGTGTAGGGTATAGAGTGTAGAGGGTAGAGTATAGAGTGTAGGGTATAGAGTGTAGGGTGTAGAGTGTAGGGTATAGAGTGTAGGGTATAGAGTGTAGAGTGTAGGGTATAAAGTGTAGGGTATAGAGTGTAGGGTGTAGAGTGTAGGTTGTAGAGTGTAGGGTATAGAGTGTATGGTATAATGTGTAGGGTATAGAGTGTAGAGTGTAGGGTATAGAGTGTAGGGTATAGAGTATAGAGTGTAGGGTATAGAGTGTAGGGTATAGAGTATAGAGTGTAGGGTATAGAGTGTAGAGTGTAGGGTATAGAGTGTAGGGTATAGAGTGTATGGTATAGAGTGTAGGGTACAGAGTGTATGATATATTGTGTATGGTATATAGTGTTTGGTATAGAGTGTAAGGTATAGAGTGTAGAGAGTAGGATATAGATTGTAGAGTGTTGAGTGTAGGGTATAGAGTGTATGGTATAGAGTGTATGGAATAGAGAGTATGGTATAGAGTGTAGGGTGTAGAGTGTAGGGTATAGAGTGTAGGGTATAGAGTGTAGAGTGTGGGGTATAGAGTGTAGAGTGTAGGGTATATAGTGTATGATATAGAGTGTAGGGTATAGAGTGTAGATTGTATGGTATAGAGTGTAGGTATAGAGTGTATAGTGTAGGGTATAGAGTGTAGAGTGTAGGGTATAGAGTGTAGGGTATAGAGTGTTGGGATATAGAGTGTAGGGTATAGAGTGTAGGGTATAGAGTGTAGGGTATAGATTGTAGGGTATAGAGTGTAGGGTATAGAGTGTAGGGTATAGAGTATATAGTGTAGGGTATAGAGTGTAGGGTATAGAGTGTAGAGTTTAGGGTATAGAGTGTAGGGTATAGAGTGTAAGGTATAGAGTGTAGGGTATAAAGTGTAGAGTGTAGGGTATAGAGTGTAGGGTATAGAGTGTAGAGTGTAGGGTGTAGAGTGGAGAGTGTAAGGCATAGAGTGTAGGGTATAGAGTGTATGTTATAGAGTGTAGGGTATAGAGTGTAGAGTGTAGGGTATAGAGTGTAGGGTATAGAGTGTAGGGTATAAAGTGTAGAGTGTAGGGTATAGAGTGTAGGGTTTAGAGTGTATGTTATAGAGTGTAGGGTATAGAGTGTAGAGTGTAGGATATAGAGTGTAGAGTGTAGGGTATAGAGTGTAGGGTATATAGTGTAGGGTATAGAGTGTAGGGTATAGAGTGTAGGGTATAGAGTGTAGAGTGTAGGGTATAGAGTGTAGAGTATAGAGTGTAGAGTGTAGGGTATAGAGTGTATGGTATAGAGTGTAGGGTGTAGAGTGTATGGTATAGAGTGTAGGGTATAGAGTGTAGAGTGTAGGGTATAGAGTGTAGGGTGTAGAGTGTAGGGTATAGAGTGTAGGGTATAGAGTGTAGAGTGTAGGGTATAAAGTGTAGGGTATAGAGTCTAGGGTGTAGAGTGTAGGGTATAGAGTGTAGAGTGTAGGGTATAGAGTGTATGGTATAATATGTAGGGTATAGAGTGTAGGGTGTAGGGTGTAGGGTACAGAGTGTAGGGTATAGAGTGTAGGGTATAGAGTGTAGAGTGTAGGGTATATAGTGTAGGGAATAGAGTATAGAGTGTAGGGTATAGAGTGTAGGGTATAGAGAGTAGAGTGTAGAGTGTAGGGTATAGAGTGTAGAGTGTAGGGTATAGAGTGTAGGGTATAGAGTGTATGGTATAGAGTAGAATATAGAGTGTAGGGTATAAAGAGTAGAGTGTAGGGTATAGAGTGTAGAGTGTAGGGTATGGAGTGTATGGTATAGAGTGTAGGGTATAGAGTGTAGAGTATAGAGTGTTGGGTATAGAGTGTAGAATGTAGGGTATAGAGTGTAGGGTATATAGTGTAGGGTATAGAGTGTATGGTATACAGTGTAGAGTGTAGGGATTAGAGTGTAGGGTATAGAGTGTAGGGTGTAGAGTGTAGTGTATAGAGTATAGGGTATAGAGTGTATGGTGTAGAGTGTAGGGTATAGAGTGTATAGTGTAGGGTATAGAGTGCAGGGTATAGAGTGTATGGAATAGAGTGTATGGAATATAGTGTACGGTATAGAGTGTAGAGAGTAGGGTATAGAGTGTAGGGTATAGAGCGTAGGGTGTAGGGTATAGATTGTAGGGTATAGAGTGTAGAGTGTAGGGTATAGAGTGCATGGTATAGAGTGTAGGGTGTAGAGTGTATGGTATAGAGTGTACAGTATAGAGTGTATGGTATAGAGTGTAGAGTGTAGGGTATAGAGTGTATGGTATAGAGTGTACTTTGTAGAGTGTATAGTATAGAGTGTAGGGTACAGAGTGTACAATGTAGGGTATAGAGTGTAGGGTATAGAGTATATGGTATAGAGTGTACGGTATAGAGTGTATGATATAGAGTGTATGGTATATAGTGTAGGGTATAGAGTGTTTGGTATAGAGTGTAAGGTATAGAGTGTAGGGTATAGATTTTAGAGTGTAGAGTGTAGGGTATAGAGTGTAGGGTATAGAGTGTATGGAATAGAGTGTATAATATAGAGTGTAGGGTGTAGAGTGTAGGGTATAGAGTGTAGAGTGTGGGGTATAGAGTGTAGAGTGTAGGGTATAGAGTGTATGATATAGAGTGTAGGGTATAGAGTGTATGGTATAGATTGCAGGGTATAGAGTGTAGGGTGTAGAGTGTAGGGTATAGAGTGTAGGGTATAGAGTGTATGGTATAGAGTGCATGGTATAGATTGTAGGGTATAGAGTGTAGAGTGTAGGGTATAGAGTGTAGAAAGTTGGGTATAGTGTGTAGGGTATGAAGTGTAGAGTGTAGGGTATAGAGTGTAGGGTATAGAGTGTAGATTGTATGGTATAGAGTGTAGGGTATAGAGTGTATAGTGTAGGGTGTAGAGTGTAGGGTATAGAGTGTAGGGTATAGAGTGTTGGGATATAGAGTGTAGGGTATAGAGTGTAGGGTATAAAGTGTAGGGTATAAAGTGTAGAGTGTAGGGTATAGAGTGTAGGGTTTAGAGTGTATGTTATAGAGTGTAGGGTATAGAGTGTAGAGTGTAGGATATAGAGTGTAGAGTGTAGGGTATAGAGTGTAGGGTATATAGTGTAGGGTATAGAGTGTAGGGTATAGAGTGTAGGGTATAGAGTGTAGAGTGTAGGGTATAGAGTGAAGGGTATAGAGTGTAGAGTGTAGGGTATAGAGTGTATGGTATAGAGTGTAGGGTGTAGAGTGTATGGTATAGAGTGTAGGGTATAGAGTGTAGAGTGTAGGGTATAGAGTGTAGGGTGTAGAGTGTAGGGTATAGAGTGTAGGGTATAGAGTGTAGAGTGTAGGGTATAAAGTGTAGGGTATAGAGTGTAGAGTGTAGGGTATAGAGTGTATGGTATAATGTGTAGGGTATAGAGTGTAGGGTGTAGAGTGTAGGGTACAGAGTGTAGGGTATAGAGTGTAGGGTATAGAGTGTAGAGTGTAGGGTATATAGTGTAGGGTATAGAGTATAGAGTGTAGGGTATAGAGTGTAGGGTATAGAGTGTAGAGTGTAGAGTGTAGGGTATAGAGTGTAGAGTGTAGGGTATAGAGTGTAGGGCATAGAGTGTATGGTATAGAGTGTAGGGTATAGAGTGTATGGTATAGAGTAGGGTATAGAGTGTAGGGTATAGAGTGTGGAGTGTAGGGTATAGAGTGTAGAGTGTAGGGTATAGAGTGTAGGGTATAAAGAGTAGAGTGTATGGTATAGAGTGTAGAGTGTAGGGTATAGAGTGTATGGTATAGAGTGTATGGTATAGATTGTAGGGTATAGAGTGTAGGGTATAGAGTGTAGAGTGTAGGGTATAGAGTGTAGAAAGTAGGGTATAGTGTGTAGGGTATGAAGTGTAGAGTGTAGGGTATAGAGTGTAGGGTATAGAGTGTAGATTGTATGGTATAGAGTGTAGGTTATAGAGTGTATAGTGTAGGGTGTAGAGTGTAGGGTATAGAGTGTAGGGTATAGAGTGTTGGGATATAGAGTGTAGGGTATAGAGTGTAGGGTATAGAGTGTAGGGTATAGATTGTAGGGTATAGAGTGTAGGGTATAGAGTGTAGGGCATAGAGTATATAGTGTAGGGTATAGAGTGTAGGGTATAGAGTGTAGAGTGTAGGGTATAGAGTGTAGGGTATAGAGTGTAGGGTATAGAGTGTAGGGTATAAAGCGTAGAGTGTAGGGTATAGAGTGTAGGGTATAGAGTGTAGGGTATAGAGTGTAGGGTATAGAGTGTAGAGTGTAGGGTGTAGAGTGTAGGGTATAGAGTGTAAGGTATAGAGTGTAGGGTATAGAGTGTATGTTATAGAGTGTAGGGTATAGAGTGTAGGGTATAGAGTGTAGGGTATAGAGTGTAGGGTATAAAGTTTAGAGTGTAGGGTATAGAGTGTAGGGTTTAGAGTGTATGTTATAGAGTGTAGGGTATAGAGTGTAGAGTGTAGGATATAGAGTGTAGAGTGTAGGGTATAAAGTGTAGGGTATATAGTGTAGGGTATAGAGTGTAGGGTATAGAGTGTATGGTATAGAGTGTAGAGTGTAGGGTATACAGTGTAGAAAGTAGGGTATAGTGTGTAGGGTATAGAGTGTAGAGTGTAGGGTATAGAGTGTAGGGTATAGAGTGTAGATTGTATGGTATAGAGTGTAGGGTATAGAGTGTATAGTGTAGGGTATAGAGTGTAGAGTGTAGGTTATAGAGTGTAGGGTATAGAGTGTTGGGATATAGAGTGTAGGGTATAGAGTGTCGGGTATAGAGTGTAGGGTATAGATTGTAGGGTATAGAGTGTAGGGTATAGAGTATATAGTATAGGGTATAGAGTGTAGGGTATAGAGTGTAGAGTGTAGGGTATAGAGTGTAGGGTATAGAGTGTAGGGTATATAGTGTAGAGTGTAGGGTATAGAGTGTAGGGTATAGAGTGTAGAGTGTAGGGTGTAGAGTGGAGAGTGTAGGGTATAGAGTGTAAGGTATAGAGTGTAGGGTATAGAGTGTATGTTATAGAGTGTAGGGTGTAGAGTGTAGGGTATAGAGTGTAGAAAGTAGGGTATAGTGTGTAGGGTATAGAGTGTAGGGTATAGAGTGTATGGTATAGAGTGTAGAGTGTAGGGTATAGAGTGTAGAAAGTAGGGTATAGTGTGTAGGGTATAGAGTGTAGAGTGTAGGGTATAGAGTGTAGGGTATAGAGTGTAGATTGTATGGTATAGAGTGTAGGGTATAGAGTGTATAGTGTAGGGTATAGAGTGTAGAGTGTAGGGTATAGAGTGTAGGGTATAGAGTGTTGGGATATAGAGTGTAGGGTATAGAGTGTAGGGTATAGAGTGTAGTGTATAGATTTAGGGTATAGAGTGTAGGGTATAGAGTGTAGGGTATAGAGTATAGTGTAGGGTATAGAGTGTAGATTTTAGGTATAGAGTGTATGGTATAGAGTGTAGGGTGTAGAGTGCATGGTATAGAGTGTAGGGTATAGAGTGTAGAGTGTAGGGTATAGAGTGTAGGGTGTAGAGTGTAGGGTATAGAGTGTAGGGTATAGAGTATATAGTGTAGGGTATAGAGTGTAGGGTATAGAGTGTAGGGTGTAGAGTGGAGAGTGTAAGGTATAGAGTGTAAGGTATAGAGTGTAGGGTATAGAGTGTATGTAATAGAGTGTAGGGTATAGAGTGTAGAGTGTAGGGTATAGAGTGTAGGGTATGAGTGTAGGGTATAGAGTGTAGAGTATAAAGTGTAGAGTGTTAGGGTATAGAGTGTAGGGTATAGAGTGTAGAGTGTAGGATATAGAGTGTAGAGTGTAGGGTATAGAGTGTAGGGTATATTGTGTAGGGTATAGATTGTAGGGTATAGAGTGTAGGGTATAGAGTGTAGAGTGTAGGGTATAGAGTGTAGGGTATAGAGTGTAGAGTGTAGGGTATATAGTGTATGGTATAGAGTGTATGGTGTAGAGTGCATGGTATAGAGTGTAGGGTATAGAGTGTAGAGTGTAGGGTATAGAGTGTAGGGTATAGAGTGTAGGGTGTAGAGTGTAGGGTATAGAGTGTAGAGTGTAGGGTATAGAGTGTATGGTATAATGTGTAGGGTATAGAGTGTAGGGTGTAGAGTGTAGGGTATAGAGTGTAGGGTATAGAGTGTAGGGTATAGAGTGTAGGGTATAGAGTGTAGAGTGTAGGTTATATAGTGTAGGGTATAGAGTATAGAGTGTAGGGTATAGAGTGTAGGGTGTAGAGTGGAGAGTGTAGGGTATAGAGTGTAAGGTATAGAGTGTAGGGTATAGTGTGTATGTTATAGAGTGTAGGGTGTAGAGTGTAGGGTATAGAGTGAAGAAAGTAGGGTATAGTGTGTAGGGTATAGAGTGTAGGGTATAGAGTGTATGGTATAGAATGTTGGGTATAGAGTGTAGGGTATAGAGTGTAGAGTGTAGGGATTAGAGTGTAGGGTATAGAGTGTATTGTATAGAGTGTAGAGTGTAGGGTATAGAGTATATAGTATAGGGTATAGAGTGTAGGGTATAGAGTGTAGATTGTAGGGTATAGAGTGTAGGGTATATAGTGTAGAGTGTAGGGTATAGAGTGTAGGGTATAGAGTGTAGAGTGTAGGGTGTAGAGTGGAGAGTGTAGGGTATAGAGTGTAAGGTATAGAGTGTAGGGTATAGAGTGTATGTTATAGAGTGTAGGGTGTAGAGTGTAGGGTATAGAGTGTAGAAAGTAGGGTATAGTGTGTAGGGTATAGAGTGTAGGGTATAGAGTGTATGGTATAGAGTGTAGAGTGTAGGGTATAGAGTGTAGAAAGTAGGGTATAGTGTGTAGGGTATAGAGTGTAGAGTGTAGGGTATAGAGTGTAGGGTATAGAGTGTAGATTGTATGGTATAGAGTGTAGGGTATAGAGTGTATAGTGTAGGGTATAGAGTGTAGAGTGTAGGGTATAGAGTGTAGGGTATAGAGTGTTGGGATATAGAGTGTAGGGTATAGAGTGTAGGGTATAGAGTGTAGTGTATAGATTTTAGGGTATAGAGTGTAGGGTATAGAGTGTAGGGTATAGAGTATATAGTGTAGGGTATAGAGTGTAGAGTTTAGGGTATAGAGTGTATGGTATAGAGTGTAGGGGTGTAGAGTGCATGGTATAGAGTGTAGGGTATAGAGTGTAGAGTGTAGGGTATAGAGTGTAGGGTGTAGAGTGTAGGGTATAGAGTGTAGGGTATAGAGTTTATAGTGTAGGGTATAGAGTGTAGGGTATAGAGTGTAGGGTGTAGAGTGGAGGTGTAAGGTATAGAGTGTAAGTATAGAGTGTAGGGTATAGAGTGTATGTAATAGAGTGTAGGGTATAGAGTGTTGAGGTGTAGGGTATAGAGTGTAGGGTATAGAGTGTAGGGTATAGAGTGTAGAGTATAAAGTGTAGAGTGTAGGGTATAGAGTGTAGGGTATAGAGTGTAGAGTGTAGGATTTAGAGTGTAGAGTGTAGGGTATAGAGTGTAGGGTATATTGTGTAGGGTATAGATTGTAGGGTATAGAGTGTAGGGTATAGAGTGTAGAGTGTAGGGTATAGAGTGTAGGGTATAGAGTGTAGAGTGTAGGGTATATAGTGTATGGTATAGAGTGTAGGGTGTAGAGTGCATGGTATAGAGTGTAGGGTATAGAGTGTAGAGTGTAGGGTATAGAGTGTAGGGTATAGAGTGTAGGGTATAGAGTGTAGAGTGTAGGTATAGAGTGTATGGTATAATGTGTAGGGTATAGAGTGTAGGGTGTAGAGTGTAGGGTATAGAGTGTAGGGTATAGAGTGTAGGGTACAGAGTGTAGGGTATAGAGTGTAGAGTGTAGGTTATTAGTGTAGGGTATAGGTATAGAGTGTAGGTAGAGGTTGTAGGGTGTAGGTGGAGTGTAGGGTGTATGAGTGTAAGGTGGTGAGGTTTAGAGTGGTATGGTTATTGGTGTAGGGTGTAGAGTGTAGGGTATAGAGTGTAGAAAGTAGGGTATAGTGTGTAGGGTATAGAGTGTAGGGTATAGAGTGTATGGTATAGATTGTAGGGTATAGAGTGTAGGGTATAGAGTGTAGGTGTAGGGATTAGAGTGTAGGGTATAGAGTGTATTGTATAGAGTGTAGAGTGTAGGGTATAGAGTGTAGGGTATAGAGTGTACGGTATTGAGTGTTGGGCTATAGAGTGTAGGGTATAGAGTATAGGGTATAGAGTGTAGGGTATAGAGTGTAGGGTATACAGTGTAGGGTATAAAGTGTAGAGTGTAGGGTATAGAGTGTAGGGTATAGAGTGTAGGGTATAGAGTGTAGGGTATAGAGTGTAGAGTGTAGAGTGTAGGGTATAGAGTGTAGAGTTTAGGGTATAGAGTGTAGGGTATAGAGTGTAGGGTTTAGAGTGTATGGTATAGAGTGTAGGGTATAGAGTGTAGAGTGTAGGGTATAGAGTGTAGGATATAGAGTGTAGGGTATAGAGTGTATGGTATAGAGTGTACGGTATAGAGTGTACAGTGTAGGGTATAGAGTGTAGGGTATAGATTGTAGGGTATAGAGTGTATTGTATAGGGTATAGAGTGTATGGTGTAGAGTGTAGGTTATAGAGTGTATAGTGTAGGGTATAGAGTGTAGGGTATAGAGTGTATGGTATAGAGTGTAGGGTATAGAGTGTATGGTATAGAGTGTAGGGTATAGAGTGTAGAGTGTAGGGTATAGAGTGTAGAGTGTAGGGTATAGAGTTTAGGGTATAGAGTGTATGGTGTAGAGTGTAGGGTATAGAGTGTAGGGTATAGAGTGTAGGGTATATAGTGTATGGTATAGAGTGTAGGGAATAGAGTGTAGAGTGTAGGGTATAGAGTATATGGTATAGAGTGTAGGGTATAGAGTGTAGAGTATAGAGTGTAGGGTATAGAGTGTAGGGTATAGAGTGTAGGGTATAGAGTGTATGGTATAGAGTGTAGGGAATAGAGTGTAGAGTGTAGGGTATAGAGTGTATGGTATAGAGTGTAGGGTATAGAGTGTAGAGGGTAGAGTGTAGGGTATAGAGTGTAGGGTATAGAGTGTAGGGTATAGAGTGTAGAGTGTAGGGTATAGAGTGTAGGGTATAGAGTGTAGGGTGTAGAGTGTAGATATAGAGTGTAGGGTATAGAGTGTAGAGTGTAGGGTATAAAGTGTAGGGTATAGAGTGTAGGGTGTAGAGTGTAGGGTATAGAGTGTAGAGTGTAGGGTATAGAGTGTATGGTATAATGTGTAGGGTATAGAGTGTAGAGAGTAGGGTATAGAGTGTAGGGTATAGAGTATAGAGTGTAGGGTATAGAGTGTAGGGTATAGAGTGTAGAGTGTAGGGTATAGAGTGTAGAGTGTAGGGTATAGAGTGTAGGGTATAGAGTGTATGGTATAGAGTGTAGGGTATAGAGTGTAGAGTGTAGGGTATAGAGTGTAGGGTATAGAGTGTAGGGTATAGAGTGTACGGTATAGAGTGTTGGGCTATAGAGTGTAGGGTATATTGTGTAGGTTATAGAGTGTAGGGTATAGAGTGTAGGGTATACAGTGTAGGGTATAAAGTGTAGAGTGTAGGGTATAGAGTGTAGGGTATAGAGTGTAGGGTATAGAGTGTAGGGTATAGAGTTTAGGGTATAGAGTGTAGGGTATAGAGTGTAGAGTTTAGGGTATAGAGTGTAGGGTATAGAGTGTAGGGTTTAGAGTGTATGGTATAGAGTGTAGAGTGTAGGGTATAGAGTGTAGGGTATAGAGTGTAGGGTATAGAGTGTATGGTATAGAGTGTACGGTATAGAGTGTAGAGTGTAGGGTATAAAGTGTAGGGTATAGATTGTAGGGTATAGAGTGTAGAATGTAGGGCATAGAGTATGGGGTATAGAGTGTATGGTGTAGAGTGTAGGGTATAGAGTGTATAGTGTAGGGTATAGAGTGTAGGGTTTAGAGTGTAGGGTATTGAGTGTAGGGTATAGAGTGTAGAGTGTAGGGTATAGAGTGTATGGTATAGAGTGTAGGGTATAGAGTGTATGGTATAGAGTGTAGGGTATAGAGTGTAGAGGGTAGAGTGTAGGGTATAGAGTGTAGGGTATAGAGTGTAGGGTATAGAGTGTAGAGTGTAGGGTATAGAGTGTAGGGTATAGAGTGTAGGGTGTAGAGTGTAGGGTATAGAGTGTAGGGTATAGAGTGTAGAGTGTAGGGTATAAAGTGTAGGGTATAGAGTGTAGGGTGTAGAGTGTAGGGTATAGAGTGTAGAGTGTAGGGTATAGAGTGTATGGTATAATGTGTAGGGTATAGAGTGTAGATTGTAGGGTATAGAGTGTAGGGTATAGAGTATAGAGTGTAGGGTATAGAGTGTATGGTATAGAGTGTAGAGTGAAGGGTGTAGAGTGTAGGGTATAGAGTGTAGGGTATAGAGTGTATGGTATAGAGTGTAGGGTACAGAGTGTAGGGTATAGAGTGTAGAGTGTAGGGATTAGAGTGTAGGGTATAGAGTGTAGGGTATAGAGTGTAGAGTGTAGGGTATAGAGTGTAGGGTATAGAGTGTACGGTATAGAGTGTTGGGCTATAGAGTGTAGGGTATAGAGTGTAGGGTATAGAGTGTAGGGTATACAGTGTAGGGTATAAAGTGTAGAGTGTAGGGTATAGAGTGTAGGGTATAGAGTGTAGGGTATAGAGTGTAGGGTATAGAGTGTAGAGTATAGAGTGTAGAGTTTAGGGTATAGAGTGTAGTGTATAGAGTGTAGGGTTTAGAGTGTATGGTATAGAGTGTAGGGTATAGAGTGTAGAGTGTAGGGTATAGAGTGTAGGGTATAGAGTGTAGGGTATAGAGTGTATGGTATAGAGTGTACGGTATAGAGTGTAGAGTGTAGGGTATAGAGTGTAGGGTATAAAGTGTAGGGTATAGATTATAGGGTATAGAGTGTAGAATGTAGGGTATAGAGTATAGGGTATAGAGTGTATGGTGTAGAGTGTAAGGTATAGAGTGTAGGGTTTAGAGTGTAGGGTATTGAGTGTAGGGTATAGAGTGTAGAGTGTAGGGTATAGAGTGTATGGTATAGAGTGTAGGGTATAGAGTGTAGGGTATAGAGTGTAGGGTATAGAGTGTATGGTATAGAGTGTACGGTATAGAGTGTAGAGTGTAGGGTATAGAGTGTAGGGTATAAAGTGTAGGGTATAGATTGTAGGGTATAGAGTGTAGAATGTAGGGTATAGAGTATAGGGTATAGAGTGTATGGTGTAGAGTGTAGGGTATAGAGTGTAGGGTTTAGAGTGTAGGGTATTGAGTGTAGGGTATAGAGTGTAGAGTGTAGGGTATAGAGTGTATGGTATAGAGTGTAGGGTATAGAGTGTAGGGTATAGAGTGTAGGGTATAGAGTGTAGAGTGTAGGGTATAGAGTTTAGGGTATAGAGTGTATGGTGTAGAGTGTAGGGTATAGAGTGTAGGGTATAGAGTGTATGGTATAGAGTGTAGGGAATAGAGTGTAGAGTTTAGGGTATAGAGTATATGGTATAGAGTGTAGCGTATAGAGTGTAGAGTATAGAGTGTAGGGTATAGAGTGTAGGGTATAGAGTGTATGGTATAGAGTGTAGGGAATAGAGTGTAGAGTGTAGGGTATAGAGTGTATGGTATAGAGTGTAGGGTATAGAGTGTAGAGGGTAGAGTGTAGGGTATAGAGTGTAGGGTATAGAGTGTAGGGTATAGAGTGTAGAGTGTAGGGTATAGAGTGTAGGGTATAGAGTGTAGGGTGTAGAGTGTAGGGTATAGAGTGTAGGGTGTAGAGTGTAGGGTATAAAGTGTAGGGTATAGAGTGTAGGGTGTAGAGTGTAGGGTGTAGAGTGTAGGGTATAGAGTGTATGGTATAATGTGTAGGGTATAGAGTGTAGAGTGTAGGGTATAGAGTGTAGGGTATAGAGTATAGAGTGTACGGTATAGAGTGTAGGGTATAGAGTGTAGAGTGTAGGGTATAGAGTTTAGAGTGTAGGGTATAGAGTGTAGGGTATATAGTGTATGGTATAGAGTGTAGGGTATAGAGTGTAGGGTATATAGTGTAGAGTGTAGGGATTAGAGTGTAGGGTATAGAGTGTAGGGTATAGAGTGTAGAGTGTAGGGTATAGAGTGTAGGGTATAGAGTGTACGGTATAGAGTGTTGGGCTATAGAGTGTAGGGTATAGAGTGTAGGGTATAGAGTGTAGGGTATAGAGTGTAGGGTGTACAGTGTAGGGTATAAAGTGTAGAGTGTAGGGTATAGAGTGTAGGGTATAGAGTGTAGGGTATAGAGTGTAGGGTATAGAGTGTAGAGTGTAGGGTATAGAGTGTAGAGTTTAGGGTATAGAGTGTAGGGTATAGAGTGTAGGGTTTAGAGTGTATAGTATAGAGTGTAGGGTATAGAGTGTATAGTGTAGGGTATAGAGTGTAGGGTATAGAGTGTAGGGTATAGAGTGTATGGTATAGAGTGTACGATATAGAGTGTAGAGTGTAGGGTATAGAGTGTAGGGTATAAAGTGTAGGGTATAGATTGTAGGGTATAGAGTGTAGAATGTAGGGTATAGACTATAGGGTATAGAGTGTATGGTGTAGAGTGTAGGGTATAGAGTGTATAGTGTAGGGTATAGAGTGTAGGGTTTAGAGTGTAGGGTATTGAGTGTAGGGTATGGAGTGTAGAGTGTAGGGTATAGAGTGTATGGTATAGAGTGTAGGGTATAGAGTGTATGGTATAGAGTGTAGGGTATAGAGTGTAGAGGGTAGAGTGTAGGGTATAGAGTGTAGGGTATAGAGTGTAGGGTGTAGAGTGTAGGGTATAGAGTGTAGGGTATAGAATGTAGGGTGTAGAGTGTAGGGTATAGAGTGTAGGTTATAGAGTGTAGAGTGTAGGGTATAAAGTGTAGGGTATAGAGTGTAGGGTGTAGAGTGTAGGGTATAGAATGTAGAGTGTAGGGTATAGAGTGTATGGTATAATGTGTAGGGTATAGAGTGTAGAGTGTAGGGTATAGAGTGTAGGGTATAGAGTATAGAGTGTAGGGTATAGAGTGTAGGGTATAGAGTGTAGAGTGTAGGGTATAGAGTGTAGAGTGTAGGGTATAGAGTGTAGGGTATAGAGTGTAGGGTGTAGAGTGTAGAGTGTAAGGATTAGAGTGTAGGGTATAGAGTGTAGGGTATAGAGTGTAGAGTGTAGGGTATAGAGTGTAGGGTATAGAGTGTACGGTATAGAGTGTTGGGCTATAGAGTGTAGAGTATAGAGTGTAGGGTATAGAGTGTAGAGTATAGAGTGTAGGGTATACAGTGTAGGGTATAAAATGTAGAGTGTAGGGTATAGAGTGTAGGGTATAGAGTGTAGGGTATAGAGTGTAGGGTATAGAGTGTAGAGTGTAGGGTATAGAGTGTAAGGTATAAAGTGTAGGGTATAGATTGTAGGGTATAGAGTGTAGAATGTAGGGTATAGAGTATAGGGTATAGAGTGTATGGTGTAGAGTGTAGGGTATAGAGTGTATAGTGTAGGGTATAGATTGTAGGGTTTAGCGTGTAGGGTATTGAGTGTAGGGTACAGAGTGTAGAGTGTAGGGTATAGAGTGTATGGTATAGAGTGTAGGGTATAGAGTGTAGGGTATAGAGTGTAGGGTATAGAGTGTAGAGTGTAGGGTATAGAGTTTAGGGTATAGAGTGTAGGGTATAGAGTGTAGAGTGTAGGGTATAGAGTGTAGGGTATAGAGTGTATGGTATAGAGTGTAGGGTATAGAGTGTAGGGTATAGAGTGTAGAGTGTAGGGATTAGAGTGTAGGGTATAGAGTGTAGGGTATAGAGTGTAGAGTGTAGGGTATAGAGTGTAGGGTATAGAGTGTACGGTATAGAGTGTTGGGCTATAGAGTGTAGGGTATAGAGTGTAGGGTATAGAGTGTAGAGTATAGAGTGTAGGGTATACAGTGTAGGGTATAAAGTGTAGAGTGTAGGGTATAGAGTGTAGGGTATAGAGTGTAGGGTATAGAGTGTAGAGTGTAGGGTATAGAGTGTAGGGTATAAAGTGTAGGGTATAGATTGTAGGGTATAGAGTGTAGAATGTAGGGTATAGAGTATAGGGTATAGAGTGTATGGTGTAGAGTGTAGGGTTTAGAGTGTAGGGTATTGAGTGTAGGGTACAGAGTGTAGAGTGTAGGGTATAGAGTGTATGGTATAGAGTGTAGGGTATAGAGTGTAGGGTATAGAGTGTAGGGTATAGAATGTAGAGTGTAGGGTATAGAGTTTAGGGTATAGAGTGTATGGTATAGAGTGTAGAGTGTATTGTATAGAGTGTATAGTGTAGGGTATAGAGTGTAGGGTATAGAGTGTAGGGTATAGAGTGTATGGTATAGAGCGTAGGGAATAGAGTGTAGAGTGTAGGGTATAGAGTGTATGGTATAGAGTGTAGGGTATAGAGTGTAGAGTATAGAGTGTAGGGTATAGAGTGTAGGGTATAGAGTGTAGGGCATAGAATGTATGGTATAGAGTGTAGGGAATAGAGTGTAGAGTGTAGGGTATAGAGTGTATGGTATAGAGTGTAGGGTATAGAGTGTAGAGGGTAGAGTGTAGGGTATAGAGTGTAGGGTATAGAGTGTAGGGTATAGAGTGTAGAGTGTAGGGTATAGAGTGTAGGGTATAGAGTGTAGGGTATAGAGTGTAGAGTGTAGGGATTAGAGTGTAGGGTATAGAGTGTAGAGTGTAGGGTATAGAGTGTAGAGTATAGAGTATAGAGTGTAGGGTATAGATTGTAGGGTATAGAGTGTAAAGTGTAGAGTGTAGAGTATAGAGTGTAGAGTGTAGGGTATAGAGTGTAGGGTATAGAACGTAGGGTGTAGGGTATAGAGTGTAGGGTATAGAGTGTAGGGTATAGAGTGTAGAGTGTAGAGTATAGAGTGTATGGTATAGAGTGTAGGGTGTAGAGTGTAGGGTATATAGTGTATGGTATACAGTGTAGAGTGTAGGGTATAGAGTGTATATTGTAGGGTATAGAGTGTAGGGTATAGAGTGTATGGTATAGAGTGTAGGGTATAGAGTGTAGAGTGTAGGGTATAGAGTGTAGGGTATAGTGTGTAGGGTATAGAGTGTAGGGTATAGGGTGTAGGTTATAGAGTGTAGGGTATAGGGTGTAGGGTATAGAGTATAGAGTGCAGGGTATAGAGTGTAGGGTATATAGTGTAGAGTATAGAGTGTAGGGTATAGAGTGTAGGGTGTAGAGTGTAGAGTGTAGGGTATAGAGTGTAGGGTATAGAGTGTAGGGTATAGAGTGTAGAGTGTAGGGTATAGAGTGTAGGGTATAGAGTGTAGAGTGTAGGGTATAGAGTGTAGAGTGTAGGGTATAGAGTGTAGGGTATAGAGTGTAGGGTATAGAGTGTAGAGTGTAGGGTATAGAGTGTAGGGTATAGAGTGTAGGGTATATAGTGTAGGGTATAGAGTGTAGAGTGTAGGGTATAGAGTGTAGGGTATAGAGTGTATGGAATAGAGTTTAGAGTGTAGAGTGTAGGGTATAGAGTGTAGGGTATAGAGTGTATGGTATAGAGTGTAGGGTATAGAGTGTGGGGTATAGAGTGTAGGGTATAGAGTGTAGAGTGTAGGGATTAGAGTGTAGGGTATAGAGTGTAGGATATAGAGTGTATGGAATAGAGTGTAGGGTATAGAGTGAAGAGTGTAGGGTATAGAGTGTAGGGTATAGAGCGTAGGGTGTAGGGTATAGAGTGTAGGGTATAGAGTGTAGGGTATAGAGTGTAGGGTATAGAGCGTAGGGTGTAGGGTGTAGAGTGTAGGGTATAGAGTGTAGGTTATAGAGTGTAGAGTGTAGGGCATAGAGTGTATGGTATAGAGTGTAGGGTGTAGAGTGTATAGTATAGAGTGTAGGGTATAGATTGTATGGTATAGAGTTTAGAGTGTAGGGTATAGAGTGTAGAATATAGAGTGTAGAGTGTAGGGTATAGAGTGTAGGGTATAGAGTGTAGGGTATAGAGTGTACGGTATAGAGCGTATGATATAGAGTGTATGGTATATAGTGTAGGGTATAGAGTGTTTGGTATAGAGTGTAAGGTATAGAGTGTAGAGAGTATGGTATAGATTTTAGAGTGTAGAGTGTAGGGTATAGAGTGTAGGGTATAGAGTGTATGGAATAGAGTGTATTGTATAGAGTGTAGGGTGTAGAGTGTAGGGTATAGAGTGTAGAGTGTGGGGTATAGAGTGTAGAGTGTAGGGTATAGAGTGTATGATATAGAGTGTAGGGTATAGAGTGTATGGTATAGATTGCAGGGTATAAAGTGTAGGGTATAGAGTGTAGGGTATAGAGTGTAGAGTGTAGGGTATAGAGTGTAGGGTATAGAGTGTATGGTATAGAGTGTATGGTATAGATTGTAGGGTATAGAGTGTAGGGTATAGAGTGTAGAGTGTATGGTATAGAGTGTAGAAAGTAGGGTATAGTGTGTAGGGCATAGAGTGTAGAGTGTAGGGTATAGAATGTAGGGTATAGAGTGTAGATTGTATGGTATAGAGTGTAGGGTATAGAGTGTATAGTGTAGAGTATAGAGTATAGAGTGTAGGATATAGAGTGTAGGGTATAGCGTGTAGGGTATAGAGTGTAGGGTATAGAGTATATAGTGTAGGGTATAGAGTGTAGGGTATAGAGTGTAGAGTGTAGGGTATAGAGTGTAGGGTATAGAGTGTAGGGTATAGAGTGTAGGGTATAAAGTGTAGAGTGTAGGGTATAGAGTGTAGGGTATAGAGTGTAGGGTGTAGAGTGTAGAGTGTAGGGTATAGAGTGTAAGGTATAGAGTGTAGGGTATAGAGTATATGTTATAGAGTGTAGGGTATAGAATGTAGAGTGTAGGGTATAGAGTGTAGGGTATAGAGTGTAGGGTATAGAGTGTAGGGTATAGAGTGTAGGGTATAAAGTGTAGAGTGTAGGGTATAGAGTGTAGGGTATAGAGTGTAGGGTATAGAGTGTATGGTATAGATTGTATGGTATAGAGTGTAGAGTGTAGGGTATAGAGTGTAGGGTATAGAGTGTATGGTGTAGAGTGTAGGGTATAGAGTGTATAGTGTAGTGTATAGAGTGTAGGGTATAGAGTGTAGGGTATAGAGTGTATGGTATAGAGTGTACAGTATAGAGTGTATGGTATAGAGTGTAGAGTGTAGGGTATAGAGTGTAGTGTGTAGAGTGTATGGTATAGTGTGTAGGGTACAGAGTGTAGAGTGTAGGGTATAGAGTGTAGGGTATAGAGTGTAGGGTATAGAGTGTACGGTATAGAGTGTATGATATAGAGTTTATGGTATATAGTGTAGGGTATAGAGTGTTTGGTATAGAGTGTAAGGTATAGAGTGTAGAGAGTAGGGTATAAATTTTAGAGTGTAGAGTGTAGGGTATAGAGTGTAGGGTATAGAGTGTATGGAATAGAGTGTATGGTATAGAGTGTAGGGTGTAGAGTGTAGGGTATAGAGTGTAGAGTGTGGTTTATAGAGTGTAGAGTGTAGGGTATAGAGTGTAGAGTGTAGAGTGTAGGGTATAGAGTGTAGAGTGTAGGGTATAGAGTGTAGAGTATAGAGTGTATGGTATAGAGTGTAGGGTATAGAGTGTAGGCTATAGAGTGTAGAGTGTAGGGATTAGAGTGTAGGGTATAGAGTGTAGGGTATAAAGTGTAGGGTATAGAGTGTTGGGCTATAGAGTGTTGTGTATAGAGTGTAGGGTATAGAGTGTAGGGTATAGAGTGTAGGGTATACAGTGTAGGGTATAAGGTGTAGAGTGTAGGGTATAGAGTGTAGGGTATAGAGTGTAGGGTATAGAGTGTAGGGTATAGAGTGTAGAGTGTAGGGTATAGAGTGTAGAGTTTAGGGTATAGAGTGTAGGGTATAGAGTGTAGGGTATAGAGTGTAGAGTGTAGGGTATAGAGTGTATGATATAGAGTGTAGGGTATAGAGTGTATGGAATAGAGTGTATGGTATAGAGTGTAGGGTGTAGAGTCTAGGGTATAGAGTGTAGAGTGTAGGGTATAGAGTGTATGGTATAATGTGTAGGGTATTTAGTGTAGAGTGTAGGGTATAGAGTGTAGGGTATAGAGTATAGAGTGTAGGGTATAGAGTGTAGAGTGTAGGGTATAGAGTGTAGAGTGTAGGGTATAGAGTGTAGGGTATAGAGTGTATGGTATAGAGTGTAGGGTATAGAGTGTAGGGTATAGAGTGTAGAGTGTAGGGATTAGAGTGTAGGGTATAGAGTGTAGAGTGTAGGGTATAGAGTGTAGGGTATAGAGTGTACGGTATAAAGTGTTGGGCTATAGAGTGTAGGGTATAGAGTGTAGGGTATAGAGTGTAGGGTATACAGTGTAGGGTATAAAGTGTAGAGTGTAGGGTATAGAGTGTAGGGTATAGAGTGTAGGGTATAGAGTGTAGGGTATTGAGTGTAGAGTGTAGGGTATAGAGTGTAGAGTTTAGGGTATAGAGTGTAGGGTATAGAGTCTAGGGTTTAGAGTGTATAGTATAGAGTGTAGGGTATAGAGTGTAGAGTGTAGGGTATAGAGTGTAGGGTATAGAGTGTATGGTATAGAGTGTACGGTATAGAGTGTAGAGTGTAGGGTATAGAGTGTAGGGTATAAAGTGTAGGGTATAGATTGTAGGGTATAGAGTGTAGAATGTAGGGTATAGAGTCTAGGGGATAGAGTGTATGGTGTAGAGTGTAGGGTATAGGGTGTATAGTGTAGGGTATAGAGTGTAGGGTTTAGAGTGTAGGGTATAGAGTGTAGAGTGTAGGGTATAGAGTGTATGGTATAGAGTGTAGGGTATAGAGTGTAAGGTATAGAGTGTAGGGTATAGAGTGTAGGGTATAGAGTGTAGAGTGTAGGGTATATTGTTTAGGGTATAGAGTGTATGGTATAGAGTGTAGAGTGTAGGGTATAGAGTGAATTTCTTATTTTTAGTGACTCTATAGCGACAGGGTCTGTTCCGCAGGACTGGCGCATAGCAAATGTGGTGCCAATATTCAAAAAGGGCTCTAAAAGTAAACCTGGAAATTATAGGCCAGTAAGTCTAACCTCTATTGTTGGTAAAATATTTGAAGGGTTTCTGAGGGATGTTATTCTGGATTATCTCAATGAGAATAACTGTTTAACTCCATATCAGCATGGGTTTATGAGAAATCGCTCCTGTCAAACCAATCTAATCAGTTTTTATGAAGAGGTAAGCTATAGACTGGACCACGGTGAGTCATTGGACGTGGTATACCTCGATTTTTCCAAAGCGTTTGATACCGTGCCACACAAGAGGTTGGTACACAAAATGAGAATGCTTGGTCTGGGGGAAAATGTGTGTAAATGGGTTAGTAACTGGCTTAGTGATAGAAAGCAGAGGGTGGTTATAAATGGTATAGTGTCTAACTGGGTCGCTGTGACCAGTGGGGTACCGCAGGGGTCAGTATTGGGACCTGTTCTCTTCAACATATTCATTAATGATCTGGTAGAAGGTTTACACAGTAAAATATCGATATTTGCAGATGATACAAAACTATGTAAAGCAGTTAATACAAGAGAAGATAGTATTCTGCTACAGATGGATCTGGATAAGTTGGAAACTTGGGCTGAAAGGTGGCAGATGAGGTTTAACAATGATAAATGTAAGGTTATACACATGGGAAGAGGGAATCAATATCACCATTACACACTGAACGGGAAACCACTGGGTAAATCTGACAGGGAGAAGGACTTGGGGATCCTAGTTAATGATAAACTTACCTGGAGCAGCCAGTGCCAGGCAGCAGCTGCCAAGGCAAACAGGATCATGGGGTGCATTAAAAGAGGTCTGGATACACATGATGAGAGCATTATACTGCCTCTGTACAAATCCCTAGTTAGACCGCACATGGAGTACTGTGTCCAGTTTTGGGCACCGGTGCTCAGGAAGGATATAATGGAACTAGAGAGAGTACAAAGGAGGGCAACAAAATTAATAAAGGGGATGGGAGAACTACAATACCCAGATAGATTAGCGAAATTAGGATTATTTAGTCTAGAAAAAAGACGACTGAGGGGCGATCTAATAACCATGTATAAGTATATAAGGGGACAATACAAATATCTCGCTGAGGATCTGTTTATACCAAGGAAGGTGACGGGCACAAGGGGGCATTCTTTGCGTCTGGAGGAGAGAAGGTTTTTCCACCAACATAGAAGAGGATTCTTTACTGTTAGGGCAGTGAGAATCTGGAATTGCTTGCCTGAGGAGGTGGTGATGGCGAACTCAGTCGAGGGGTTCAAGAGAGGCCTGGATGTCTTCCTGGAGCAGAACAATATTGTATCATACAATTATTAGGTTCTGTAGAAGGACGTAGATCTGGGTATTTATTATGATGGAATATAGGCTGAACTGGATGGACAAATGTCTTTTTTCGGCCTTACTAACTATGTTACTATGTTACTATGAATAGTGTAGGGTATAGAGTGTAGGGTATAGAGTGTAGGGTATAGAGTGTATGGTATAGAGTGTAGGGAATAGAGTGTAGAGTGTAGGGTATAGAGTGTATGGTATAGAGTGTAGGGTATAGAGTGTAGAGTATAGAGTGTAGGGTATAGAGTGTAGGGTATAGAGTGTAGGGTATAGAATGTATGGTATAGAGTGTAGGGAATAGAGTGTAGAGTGTAGGGTATAGAGTGTATGGTGTAGAGTGTAGGGTATAGAGTGTATAGTGTAGGGTATAGAGTGCAGGGTATAGAGTGTATGGAATAGAGTGTATGGAATATAGTGTACGGTATAGAGTGTAGAGTGTAGGGTATAGAGTGTAGGGTATAGAGCGTAGGGTGTAGGGTATAGATTGTAGGGTATAGAGTGTAGGGTATAGAGTGTATAGTGTAGGGTATAGAGTGCATGGTATAGAGTGTAGGGTGTAGAGTGTATGGTATAGAGTGTACAGTATAGAGTGTACAGTATAGAGTGTATGGTATAGAGTGTAGAGTGTAGGGTATAGAGTGTATGGTATAGAGTATAGGGTGTAGAGTGTATAGTATAGAGTGTAGGGTACAGAATGTAGAGTGTAGGGTATAGAGTGTAGGGTATAGAGTGTACGGTATAGAGTGTATGGTATAGAGTGTACGGTATAGAGTGTATGATATAGAGTGTATGGTATATAGTGTAGGGTATAGAGTGTTTGGTATTGAGTGTAAGGTATAGAGTGTAGAGAGTAGGGTATAGATTTTAGAGTGTAGAGTGTAGGGTATAGCGTGTAGGGTATAGAGTGTATGGAATAGAGTGTATGGTATAGAGTGTAGGGTGTAGAGTGTAGGGTATAGAGTGTAGAGTGTGGGGTATAGAGTGTAGAGTGTAGGGTATAGAGTGTATGATATAGAGTGTAGGGTATAGAGTGTATGGTATAGATTGCAGGGTATAGAGTGTAGGATATAGAGTGTAGGGTATAGAGTGTAGAGTGTAGGGTATAGAGTGTAGGGTATAGAGTGTATGGTATAGAGTGTATGGTATAGATTGTAGGGTATAGAGTGTAGGGTATAGAGTGTAGAGTGTAGGGTATAGAGTGTAGAAAGTAGGGTATAGTGTGTAGGGTATAGAGTGTAGAGTGTAGGGTATAGAGTGTAGGGTATAGAGTGTAGATTGTATGGTATAGAGTGTAGGGTATAGAGTGTATAGTGTAGGGTATAGAGTGTAGAGTGTAGGGTATAGAGTGTAGGGTGTTGTGAGTTCTGTTTTTGGGCTCCCTCTGGTGGTTACTGATGGTACTGGGTGACTTGTCTTTCCTGGGTTTCTGGGTTCCACCTGTTCCATCAGCATATGGGAGTTTCCTATTTATCCTGGCTTTGCTGGCATTTCCTCGCCGGTTATCAATGTATCCAGTGTGTCTTGTTACCTCTGCTCCCTGCTCCTAGAACCTTCTGGTCAAGCTAAGTTTGGATTTTCCTGTTTTGGTGTTTTGCTTTATTTGGTTTTTAGTCCAGCCTGCAGATATGTGATTCTTGCTGCTGGTTCCTCTAGTGGGCTGAAATTGCTCCTCATGTACCATGAGTTGGCACATGAGTTCAAGTAATTTCAGGATGGTTTTTTTGAAGGGTTTTTCGCTGACCGCGCAGTTCACTTTTGTATCCTCTGCTATCTAGCTTTAGCGGGCCTCATTTTGCTGAAACTGTTTTCATACTGCGTATGTGCTTTCCTCTCATTTCACCGTCATTATATGTGGGGGGCTGCTATTTCTGTGGGGGATTTCTCTGGAGGCAAGAGAGGTCTGTGTTTCTTCTGATAGGGGAAGTTAGATCTTCGGCTGGAGCGAGACGTCTAGGATCATCGTAGGCACGTTCCCCGGCTACTTTTATTTGTGTGTTAGGTTCAGGGTCGCGGTCAGCTCAGGTTCCATCGCCCTAGAGCTTGTTTGTATCTGTGCTTGTCCTTTAGTGATCCCCTGCCATTGGGATCATGACAGTAGGGTATAGAGTGTTGGGATATAGAGTGTAGGGTATAGAGTGTAGGGTATAGAGTATAGGGTATAGATTGTAGGGTATAGAGTATAGGGTATAGAGTGTAGGGTATAGAGTATATAGTGTAGGGTATAGTGTGTAGGGTATAGAGTGTAGAGTGTAGGGTATAGAGTGTAGGGTATAGAGTGTAGGGTATAGAGTGTAGGGTATAAAGTGTAGAGTGTAGGGTATAGAGTGTAGGGTATAGAATGTAGGGTATAGAGTGTAGGGTATAGAGTGTAGAGTGTAGGATATAGAGTGTAGAGTATAGAGTGTAGAGTGTAGGGTATAGAGTGTAGAGTGTAGGGTATAGAGTGTAGGGTATAGAGTGTATGGTATAGAGTGTAGGGTATAGAGTGTAGGGTAAAGAGTGTAGAGTGTAGGGATTAGAGTGTAGGGTATAGAGTGTAGGGTATAGAGTGTAGGGTATAGAGTGTAGGGTATAGAGTGTACGGTATAGAGTGTTGGGCTATAGAGTGTAGGGTATAGAGTGTAGGGTATAGAGTGTAGGGTATAGAGTGTAGGGTATACAGTGTAGGGTATAAAGTGTAGAGTGTAGGGTATAGAGTGTAGGGTATAGAGTGTAGGGTATAGAGTGTAGGGTATAGAGTGTAGGGTATTGAGTGTAGAGTGTAGAGTGTAGGGTATAGAGTGTAGAGTTTAGGGTATAGAGTGTAGGGTATAGAGTGTAGGGTTTAGAGTGTATGGTATAGAGTGTAGGGTATAGAGTGTAGAGTGTAGGGTATAGAGTGTAGGGTATAGAGTGTAGGGTATAGAGTGTATGGTATAGAGTGTACGGTATAGAGTGTAGAGTGTAGGGTATAGAGTGTAGGGTATAAAGTGTAGGGTATAGATTGTAGGGTATAGAGTGTAGAGTGTAGGGTATAGAGTGTATGGTATAGAGTGTAGGGTATAGAGTGTATAGTGTAGGGTATAGAGTGTAGGGTTTAGAGTGTAGGGTATAGAGTGTAGGGTATAGAGTGTAGAGTGTAGGGTATAGAGTGTATGGTATAGAGTGTAGGGTATAGAGTGTAGGGTATAGAGTGTAGGGTATAGAGTGTAGGGTATAGAGTGTAGAGTGTAGGGTATAGAGTTTAGGGTATAGAGTGTATGGTATAGAGTGTAGAGTGTAGGGTATAGAGTGTATAGTGTAGGGTATAGAGTGTAGGGTATAGAGTGTAGGGTATAGAGCGTATGGTATAGAGTGTAGGGAATAGAGTGTAGAGTGTAGGGTATAGAGTGTATGGTATAGAGTGTAGGGTATAGAGTGTATAGTGTAGGGTATAGAGTGCAGGGTATAGAGTGTATGGAATAGAGTGTATGGAATATAGTGTACGGTATAGAGTGTAGAGTGTAGGGTATAGAGTGTAGGGTATAGAGCGTAGGGTTTAGGGTATAGATTGTAGGGTATAGAGTGTAGGGTATAGAGTGTAGAGTGTAGGGTATAGAGTGCATGATATAGAGTGTAGGGTGTAGAGTGTATGGTATAGAGTGTACAGTATAGAGTGTATGGTATAGAGTGTAGAGTGTAGGCTATAGAGTGTATGGTATAGAGTGTAGGGTGTAGAGTGTATAGTATAGAGTGTAGGGTACAGAGTGTAGAGTGTAGGGTATAGAGTGTAGGGTATAGAGTGTAGGGTATAGACTGTAGGGTATATATTGTAGGGTATAGAGTGTAGAGTGTAGGGTATAGAGTGTAGGGTATAGAGTGTATGGTGTAGAGTGTAGGGTATAGAGTGTATAGTGTAGGGTATAGAGTGTAGGGTATAGAGTCTAGGGTATAGAGTGTATGGTATAGAGTGTACAGTATAGAGTGTATGGTATAGAGTGTAGAGTGTAGGGTATAGACTGTAGTGTGTAGAGTGTATGGTATAGTATGTAGGGTACAGAGTGTAGAGTGTAGGTTATAGAGTGTAGGGTATAGAGTGTAGGGTATAGAGTGTACGGTATAGAGTGTATGATATAGAGTGTATGGTATATAATGTAGGGTATAGAGTGTTTGGTATAGAGTGTAAGGTATAGAGTGTAGAGAGTAGGGTATAGATTTTAGAGTGTAGAGTGTAGGGTATAGAGTGTAGGGTATAGAGTGTATGGAATAGAGTGTATGGTATAGAGTGTAGGGTGTAGAGTGTAGGGTATAGAGTGTAGAGTGTGGTTTATAGAGTGTAGAGTGTAGGGTATAGAGTGTATGGTATAGATTGCAGGGTATAGAGTGTAGGGTATATAGTGTAGGGTATAGAGTATAGAGTGTAGGGTATAGAGTGTAGGGTATAGAGTGTAGAGTGTAGAGTGTAGGGTATAGAGTGTAGAGTGTAGGGTATAGAGTGTAGGGTATAGAGTGTAGGCTATAGAGTGTAGAGTGTAGGGATTAGAGTGTAGGGTATAGAGTGTAGGGTATAGAGTGTAGGGTATAGAGTGTTGGGCTATAGAGTGTTGGGTATAGAGTGTAGGGTATAGAGTGTAGGGTATAGAGTGTAGGGTATACAGTGTAGGGTATAAGGTGTAGAGTGTAGGGTATAGAGTGTAGGGTATAGAGTGTAGGGTATAGAGTGTAGAGTGTAGGGTATAGAGTGTAGAGTTTAGGGTATAGAGTGTAGGGTATAGAGTGTAGAGTGTAGGGTATAGAGTGTATGATATAGAGTGTAGGGTATAGAGTGTATGGAATAGAGTGTATGGTATAGAGTGTAGGGTGTAGAGTCTAGGGTATAGAGTGTAGAGTGTAGGGTATAGAGTGTATGGTATAATGTGTAGGGTGTAGAGTGTAGGGTATAGAGTGTAGGGTATAGAGTATAGAGTGTAGGGTATAGAGTGTAGAGTGTAGGGTATAGAGTGTAGAGTGTAGGGTATAGAGTGTAGGGTATAGAGTGTATGGTATAGAGTGTAGGGTATAGAGTGTAGGGTATAGAGTGTAGAGTGTAGGGATTAGAGTGTAGGGTATAGAGTGTAGAGTGTAGGGTATAGAGTGTAGGGTATAGAGTGTACGGTATAGAGTGTTGGGCTATAGAGTGTAGGGTATAGAGTGTAGGGTATAGAGTGAAGGGTATACAGTGTAGGGTATAAAGTGTAGAGTGTAGGGTATAGAGTGTAGGGTATAGAGTGTAGGGTATAGAGTGTAGGGTATTGAGTGTAGAGTGTAGAGTGTAGGGTATAGAGTGTAGAGTTTAGGGTATAGAGTGTAGGGTATAGAGTCTAGGGTTTAGATTGTATGGTATAGAGTGTAGGGTATAGAGTGTAGAGTGTAGGGTATAGAGTGTAGGGTATAGAGTGTAGGGTATAGAGTGTATGGTATAGAGTGTACGGTATAGAGTGTAGAGTGTAGGGTATAGAGTGTAGGGTATAAAGTGTAGGGTATAGATTGTAGGGTATAGAGTGTAGAATGTAGGGTATAGAGTCTAGGGGATAGAGTGTATGGTGTAGAGTGTAGGGTATAGAGTGTAGAAAGTAGGGTATAGTGTGTAGGGTATAGAGTGTAGGGTATAGAGTGTATGGTATAGAGTGTAGAGTGTAGGGTATAGAGTGTAGAAAGTAGGGTATAGTGTGTAGGGTATAGAGTGTAGAGTGTAGGGTATAGAGTGTAGGGTATAGAGTGTAGATTGTATGGTATAGAGTGTAGGGTATAGAGTGTATAGTGTAGGGTATAGAGTGTAGAGTGTAGGGTATAGAGTGTAGGGTATAGAGTGTTGGGATATAGAGTGTAGGGTATAGAGTGTAGGGTATAGAGTGTAGTGTATAGATTTTAGGGTATAGAGTGTAGGGTATAGAGTGTAGGGTATAGAGTATATAGTGTAGGGTATAGAGTGTAGAGTTTAGGGTATAGAGTGTATGGTATAGAGTGTAGGGTGTAGAGTGCATGGTATAGAGTGTAGGGTATAGAGTGTAGAGTGTAGGGTATAGAGTGTAGGGTGTAGAGTGTAGGGTATAGAGTGTAGGGTATAGAGTATATAGTGTAGGGTATAGAGTGTAGGGTATAGAGTGTAGGGTATAGAGTGTATGTAATAGAGTGTAGGGTATAGAGTGTAGAGTGTAGGGTATAGAGTGTAGAGTATAAAGTGTAGAGTGTAGGGTATAGAGTGTAGGGTATAGAGTGTAGAGTGTAGGATATAGAGTGTAGAGTGTAGGGTATAGAGTGTAGGGTATATTGTGTAGGGTATAGATTGTAGGGTATAGAGTGTAGGGTATAGAGTGTAGAGTGTAGGGTATAGAGTGTAGGGTATAGAGTGTAGAGTGTAGGGTATATAGTGTATGGTATAGAGTGTAGGGTGTAGAGTGCATGGTATAGAGTGTAGGGTATAGAGTGTAGAGTGTAGGGTATAGAGTGTAGGGTATAGAGTGTAGGGTGTAGAGTGTAGGGTATAGAGTGTAGAGTGTAGGGTATAGAGTGTATGGTATAATGTGTAGGGTATAGAGTGTAGGGTGTAGAGTGTAGGGTATAGAGTGTAGGGTATAGAGTGTAGGGTATAGAGTGTAGGGTATAGAGTGTAGAGTGTAGGTTATATAGTGTAGGGTATAGAGTATAGAGTGTAGGGTATAGAGTGTAGGGTGTAGAGTGGAGAGTGTAGGGTATAGAGTGTAAGGTATAGAGTGTAGGGTATAGAGTGTATGTTATAGAGTGTAGGGTGTAGAGTGTAGGGTATAGAGTGTAGAAAGTAGGGTATAGTGTGTAGGGTATAGAGTGTAGGGTATAGAGTGTATGGTATAGAATGTAGGGTATAGAGTGTAGGGTATAGAGTGTAGAGTGTAGGGATTAGAGTGTAGGGTATAGAGTGTATTGTATAGAGTGTAGAGTGTAGGGTATAGAGTATATAGTATAGGGTATAGAGTGTAGGGTATAGAGTGTAGAGTGTAGGGTATAGAGTGTAGGGTATAGAGTGTAGGGTATATAGTGTAGAGTGTAGGGTATAGAGTGTAAGGTATAGAGTGTAGAGTGTAGGGTGTAGAGTGGAGAGTGTAGGGTATAGAGTGTAAGGTATAGAGTGTAGGGTATAGAGTGTATGTTATAGAGTGTAGGGTGTAGAGTGTATGGTATAGAGTGTAGAAAGTAGGGTATAGTGTGTAGGGTATAGAGTGTAGGGTATAGAGTGTATGGTATAGAGTGTAGAGTGTAGGGTATAGAGTGTAGAAAGTAGGGTATAGTGTGTAGGGTATAGAGTGTAGAGTGTAGGGTATAGAGTGTAGGGTATAGAGTGTAGATTGTATGGTATAGAGTGTAGGGTATAGAGTGTATAGTGTAGAGTATAGAGTGTAGAGTGTAGGGTATAGAGTGTAGGGTATAGAGTGTTGGGATATAGAGTGTAGGGTATAGAGTGTAGGGTATAGAGTGTAGTGTATAGATTTTAGGGTATAGAGTGTAGGGTATAGAGTGTAGGGTATAGAGTATATAGTGTAGGGTATAGAGTGTAGAGTTTAGGGTATAGAGTGTATGGTATAGAGTGTAGGGTGTAGAGTGCATGGTATAGAGTGTAGGGTATAGAGTGTAGAGTGTAGGGTATAGAGTGTAGGGTGTAGAGTGTAGGGTATAGAGTGTAGGGTATAGAGTATATAGTGTAGGGTATAGAGTGTAGGGTATAGAGTGTAGGGTGTAGAGTGGAGAGTGTAAGGTATAGAGTGTAAGGTATAGAGTGTAGGGTATAGAGTGTATGTAATAGAGTGTAGGGTATAGAGTGTAGAGTGTAGGGTATAGAGTGTAGGGTATAGAGTGTAGGGTATAGAGTGTAGAGTATAAAGTGTAGAGTGTAGGGTATAGAGTGTAGGGTATAGAGTGTAGAGTGTAGGATATAGAGTGTAGAGTGTAGGGTATAGAGTGTAGGGTATATTGTGTAGGGTATAGATTGTAGGGTATAGAGTGTAGGGTATAGAGTGTAGAGTGTAGGGTATAGAGTGTAGGGTATAGAGTGTAGAGTGTAGGGTATATAGTGTATGGTATAGAGTGTAGGGTGTAGAGTGCATGGTATAGAGTGTAGGGTATAGAGTGTAGAGTGTAGGGTATAGAGTGTAGGGTATAGAGTGTAGGGTGTAGAGTGTATGGTATAGAGTGTAGAGTGTAGGGTATAGAGTGTATGGTATAATGTGTAGGGTATAGAGTGTAGGGTATAGAGTGTACGGTATAGAGTGTACAGTGTAGGGTATAGAGTGTAGGGTATAGATTGTAGGGTATAGAGTGTATTGTATAGGGTATAGAGTGTATGGTGTAGAGTGTAGGTTATAGAGTGTATAGTGTAGGGTATAGAGTGTAGGGTATAGAGTGTATGGTATAGAGTGTAGGGTATAGAGTGTATGGTATAGAGTGTAGGGTATAGAGTGTAGAGTGTAGGGTATAGAGTGTAGGGTATAGAGTGTAGAGTGTAGGGTATAGAGTTTAGGGTATAGAGTGTATGGTGTAGAGTGTAGGGTATAGAGTGTAGGGTATAGAGTGTAGGGTATAGAGTGTATGGTATAGAGTGTAGGGAATAGAGTGGAGAGTGTAGGGTATAGAGTGTAAGGTATAGAGTGTAGGGTATAGAGTGTATGTTATAGAGTGTAGGGTGTAGAGTGTAGGGTATAGAGTGTAGAAAGTAGGGTATAGTGTGTAGGGTATAGAGTGTAGGGTATAGAGTGTATGGTATAGAATGTAGGGTATAGAGTGTAGAGTGTAGGGATTAGAGTGTAGGGTATAGAGTGTATTGTATAGAGTGTAGAGTGTAGGGTATAGAGTGTAGGGTATAGAGTGTACGGTATAGAGTGTTGGGCTATAGAGTGTAGGGTATAGAGTATAGGGTATAGAGTGTAGGGTATAGAGTGTAGGGTATACAGTGTAGGGTATAAAGTGTAGAGTGTAGGGTATAGAGTGTAGGGTATAGAGTGTAGGGTATAGAGTGTAGGGTATAGAGTGTAGAGTGTAGAGTGTAGGGTATAGAGTGTAGAGTTTAGGGTATAGAGTGTAGGGTATAGAGTGTAGGGTTTAGAGTGTATGGTATAGAGTGTAGGGTATAGAGTGTAGAGTGTAGGGTATAGAGTGTAGGATATAGAGTGTAGGGTATAGAGTGTATGGTATAGAGTGTACGGTATAGAGTGTACAGTGTAGGGTATAGAGTGTAGGGTATAGATTGTAGGGTATAGAGTGTATTGTATAGGGTATAGAGTGTATGGTGTAGAGTGTAGGTAATAGAGTGTATAGTGTAGGGTATAGAGTGTAGGGTATAGAGTGTATGGTATAGAGTGTAGGGTATAGAGTGTATGGTATAGAGTGTAGGGTATAGAGTGTAGAGTGTAGGGTATAGAGTGTAGGGTATAGAGTGTAGAGTGTAGGGTATAGAGCTAAGGGTATAGAGTGTATGGTGTAGAGTGTAGGGTATAGAGTGTAGGGTATAGAGTGTAGGGTATAGAGTGTATGGTATAGAGTGTAGGGAATAGAGTGTAGAGTGTAGGGTATAGAGTATATGGTATAGAGTGTAGGGTATAGAGTGTAGAGTATAGAGTGTAGGGTATAGAGTGTAGGGTATAGAGTGTAGGGTATAGAGTGTATGGTATAGAGTGTAGGGAATAGAGTGTAGAGTGTAGGGTATAGAGTGTATGGTATAGAGTGTAGGATATAGAGTGTAGAGGGTAGAGTGTAGGGTATAGAGTGTAGGGTATAGAGTGTAGGGTATAGAGTGTAGAGTGTAGGGTATAGAGTGTAGGGTATAGAGTGTAGGGTGTAGAGTGTAGGGTATAGAGTGTAGGGTATAGAGTGTAGAGTGTAGGGTATAAAGTGTAGGGTATAGAGTGTAGGGTGTAGAGTGTAGGGTATAGAGTGTAGAGTGTAGGGTATAGAGTGTATGGTATAATGTGTAGGGTATAGAGTGTAGAGAGTAGGGTATAGAGTGTAGGGTATAGAGAATAGAGTGTATGGTATAGAGTGTAGGGTGTAGAGTGCATGGTATAGAGTGTAGGGTATAGAGTGTAGAGTGTAGGGTATAGAGTGTAGAGTGTAGGGTATAGAGTGTAGGGTATAGAGTGTATGGTATAGAGTGTAGGGTATAGAGTGTAGAGTGTAGGGTATAGAGTGTAGGGTATAGAGTGTAGGGTATAGAGTGTACGGTATAGAGTGTTGGGCTATAGAGTGTAGGGTATATTGTGTAGGGTATAGAGTGTAGGGTATAGAGTGTAGGGTATACAGTGTAGGGTATAAAGTGTAGAGTGTAGGGTATAGAGTGTAGGGTATAGAGTGTAGGGTATAGAGTGTAGGGTATAGAGTTTAGGGTATAGAGTGTAGGGTATAGAGTGTAGAGTTTAGGGTATAGAGTGTAGGGTATAGAGTGTAGGGTTTAGAGTGTATGGTATAGAGTGTAGGGTATAGAGTGTAGAGTGTAGGGTATAGAGTGTAGGGTATAGAGTGTAGGGTATAGAGTGTATGGTATAGAGTGTACGGTATAGAGTGTAGAGTGTAGGGTATAAAGTGTAGGGTATAGATTGTAGGGTATAGAGTGTAGAATGTAGGGTATAGAGTATAGGGTATAGAGTGTATGGTGTAGAGTGTAGGGTATAGAGTGTATAGTGTAGGGTATAGAGTGTAGGGTTTAGAGTGTAGGGTATTGAGTGTAGGGTATAGAGTGTAGAGTGTAGGGTATAGAGTGTATGGTATAGAGTGTAGGGTATAGAGTGTATGGTATAGAGTGTAGGGTATAAGCTAACATATTAAACACCTTCTTCTCCACGGTATTCACGGTGGAAAATGAAATGCTAGGTGAAATCCCAAGAAACAATGAAAACCCTATATTAAGGGTCACCAATCTAACCCAAGAAGAGGTGCGAAACCGGCTAAATAAGATTAAAATAGATAAATCTCCGGGTCCGGATGGCATACACCCACGAGTACTAAGAGAACTAAGTAATGTAATAGATAAACCATTATTTCTTATTTTTAGTGACTCTATAGCGACAGGGTCTGTTCCGCAGGACTGGCGCATAGCAAATGTGGTGCCAATATTCAAAAAGGGCTCTAAAAGTGAACCTGGAAATTATAGGCCAGTAAGTCTAACCTCTATTGTTGGTAAAATATTTGAAGGGTTTCTGAGGGATGTTATTCTGGATTATCTCAATGAGAATAACTGTTTAACTCCATATCAGCATGGGTTTATGAGAAATCGCTCCTGTCAAACCAATCTAATCAGTTTTTATGAAGAGGTAAGCTATAGACTGGACCACGGTGAGTCATTGGACGTGGTATATCTCGATTTTTCCAAAGCGTTTGATACCGTGCCGCACAAGAGGTTGGTACACAAAATGAGAATGCTTGGTCTGGGGGAAAATGTGTGTAAATGGGTTAGTAACTGGCTTAGTGATAGAAAGCAGAGGGTGGTTATAAATGGTATAGTCTCTAACTGGGTCGCTGTGACCAGTGGGGTACCGCAGGGGTCAGTATTGGGACCTGTTCTCTTCAACATATTCATTAATGATCTGGTAGAAGGTTTACACAGTAAAATATCGATATTTGCAGATGATACAAAACTATGTAAAGCAGTTAATACAAGAGAAGATAGTATTCTGCTACAGATGGATCTGGATAAGTTGGAAACTTGGGCTGAAAGGTGGCAGATGAGGTTTAACAATGATAAATGTAAGGTTATACACATGGGAAGAGGGAATCAATATCACCATTACACACTGAACGGGAAACCACTGGGTAAATCTGACAGGGAGAAGGACTTGGGGATCCTAGTTAATGATAAACTTACCTGGAGCAGCCAGTGCCAGGCAGCAGCTGCCAAGGCAAACAGGATCATGGGGTGCATTAAAAGAGGTCTGGATACACATGATGAGAGCATTATACTGCCTCTGTACAAATCCCTAGTTAGACCGCACATGGAGTACTGTGTCCAGTTTTGGGCACCGGTGCTCAGGAAGGATATAATGGAACTAGAGAGAGTACAAAGGAGGGCAACAAAATTAATAAAGGGGATGGGAGAACTACAATACCCAGATAGATTAGCGAAATTGGGATTATTTAGTCTAGAAAAAAGACGACTGAGGGGCGATCTAATAACCATGTATAAGTATATAAGGGGACAATACAAATATCTCTCTGAGGATCTGTTTATACCAAGGAAGGTGATGGGCACAAGGGGGCATTCTTTGCGTCTGGAGGAGAGAAGGTTTTTCCACCAACATAGAAGAGGATTCTTTACTGTTAGGGCAGTGAGAATCTGGAATTGCTTGCCTGAGGAGGTGGTGATGGCGAACTCAGTCGAGGGGTTCAAGAGAGGCCTGGATGTCTTCCTGGAGCAGAAGAATATTGTATCATACAATTATTAGGTTCTGTAGAAGGACGTAGATCTGGGTACTTATTATGATGGAATATAGGCTGAACTGGATGGACAAATGTCTTTTTTCGGCCTTACTAACTATGTTACTATGTTACTATGTATAGAGTGTAGAGGGTAGAGTGTAGGGTATAGAGTGTAGGGTATAGAGTGTAGGGTATAGAGTGTAGAGTGTAGGGTATAGAGTGTAGGGTATAGAGTGTAGGGTGTAGAGTGTAGGGTATAGAGTGTAGGGTATAGAGTGTAGAGTGTAGGGTATAAAGTGTAGGGTATAGAGTGTAGGGTGTAGAGTGTAGGGTATAGAGTGTATGGTATAATGTGTAGGGTATAGAGTGTAGAGTGTAGGGTATAGAGTGTAGGGTATAGAGTATAGAGTGTAGGGTATAGAGTGTATGGTATAGAGTGTAGAGTGAAGGGTGTAGAGTGTAGGGTATAGAGTGTAGGGTATAGAGTGTATGGTATAGAGTGTAGGGATTAGAGTGTAGGGTATAGAGTGTAGAGTGTAGGGATTAGAGTGTAGGGTATAGAGTGTAGGGTATAGAGTGTAGAGTGTAGGGTATAGAGTGTACGGTATAGAGTGTTGGGCTATAGAGTGTAGGGTATAGAGTGTAGGGTATAGAGTGTAGGGTATACAGTGTAGGGTATAAAGTGTAGAGTGTAGGGTATAGAGTGTAGGGTATAGAGTGTAGGGTATAGAGTGTAGAGTATAGAGTGTAGAGTTTAGGGTATAGAGTGTAGGGTATAGAGTGTAGGGTTTAGAGTGTATGGTATAGAGTGTAGGGTATAGAGTGTAGAGTGTAGGGTATAGAGTGTAGGGTATAGAGTGTAGGGTATAGAGTGTATGGTATAGAGTGTACGGTATAGAGTGTAGAGTGTAGGGTATAGAGTGTAGGGTATAAAGTGTAGGGTATAGATTGTAGGGTATAGAGTGTAGAATGTAGGGTATAGAGTATAGGGTATAGAGTGTATGGTGTAGAGTGTAAGGTATGGAGTGTATAGTGTAGGGTATAGAGTGTAGGGTTTAGAGTGTAGGGTATTGAGTGTAGGGTATAGAGTGTAGAGTGTAGGGTATAGAGTGTATGGTATAGAGTGTAGGGTATAGAGTGTAGGGTATAGAGTGTAGGGTATAGAGTGTAGAGTGTAGGGTATAGAGTTTAGGGTATAGAGTGTATGGTGTAGAGTGTAGGGTATAGAGTGTAGGGTATAGAGTGTATGGTATAGAGTGTAGGGAATAGAGTGTAGAGTTTAGGGTATAGAGTATATGGTATAGAGTGTAGCGTATAGAGTGTAGAGTATAGAGTGTAGGGTATAGAGTGTAGGGTATAGAGTGTATGGTATAGAGTGTAGGGAATAGAGTGTAGAGTGTAGGGTATAGAGTGTATGGTATAGAGTGTAGGGTATAGAGTGTAGAGGGTAGAGTGTAGGGTATAGAGTGTAGGGTATAGAGTGTAGGGTATAGAGTGTAGAGTGTAGGGTATAGAGTGTAGGGTATAGAGTGTAGGGTGTAGAGTGTAGGGTATAGAGTGTAGGGTGTAGAGTGTAGGGTATAAAGTGTAGGGCATAGAGTGTAGGGTGTAGAGTGTAGGGTATAGAGTGTAGAGTGTAGGGTATAGAGTGTATGGTATAATGTGTAGGGTATAGAGTGTAGAGTGTAGGGTATAGAGTGTAGGGTATAGAGTATAGAGTGTACGGTATAGAGTGTAGGGTATAGAGTGTAGAGTGTAGGGTATAGAGTTTAGAGTGTAGGGTATAGAGTGTAGGGTATAGAGTGTATGGTATAGAGTGTAGGGTATAGAGTGTAGGGTATATAGTGTAGAGTGTAGGGATTAGAGTGTAGGGTATAGAGTGTAGGGTATAGAGTGTAGAGTGTAGGGTATAGAGTGTAGGGTATAGAGTGTACGGTATAGAGTGTTGGGCTATAGATTGTAGGGTATAGAGTGTAGGGTATAGAGTGTAGGGTATAGAGTGTAGGGTGTACAGTGTAGGGTATAAAGTGTAGAGTGTAGGGTATAGAGTGTAGGGTATAGAGTGTAGGGTATAGAGTGTAGGGTATAGAGTGTAGAGTGTAGGGTATAGAGTGTAGAGTTTAGGGTATAGAGTGTAGGGTATAGAGTGTAGGGTTTAGAGTGTATGGTATAGAGTGTAGGGTATAGAGTGTATAGTGTAGGGTATAGAGTGTAGGGTATAGAGTGTAGGGTATAGAGTGTATGGTATAGAGTGTACGATATAGAGTGTAGAGTGTAGGGTATAGAGTGTAGGGTATAAAGTGTAGGGTATAGATTGTAGGGTATAGAGTGTAGAATGTAGGGTATAGAGTATAGGGTATAGAGTGTATGGTGTAGAGTGTAGGGTATAGAGTGTATAGTGTAGGGTATAGAGTGTAGGGTTTAGAGTGTAGGGTATTGAGTGTAGGGTATGGAGTGTAGAGTGTAGGGTATAGAGTGTATGGTATAGAGTGTAGGGTATAGAGTGTATGGTATAGAGTGTAGGGTATAGAGTGTAGAAGGTAGAGTGTAGGGTATAGAGTGTAGGGTATAGAGTGTAGGGTATAGAGTGTAGAGTGTAGGGTATAGAGTGTAGGGTATAGAGTGTAGGGTGTAGAGTGTAGGGTATAGAGTGTAGGTTATAGAGTGTAGAGTGTAGGGTATAAAGTGTAGGGTATAGAGTGTAGGGTGTAGAGTGTAGGGTATAGAATGTAGAGTGTAGGGTATAGAGTGTATGGTATAATGTGTAGGGTATAGAGTGTAGAGTGTAGGGTATAGAGTGTAGGGTATAGAGTATAGAGTGTAGGGTATAGAGTGTAGGGTATAGAGTGTAGAGTGTAGGGTATAGAGTGTAGAGTGTAGGGTATAGAGTGTAGGGTATAGAGTGTATGGTATAGAGTGTAGGGTATAGAGTGTAGGGTATAGAGTGTAGAGTGTAGGGATTAGAGTATAGGGTATAGAGTGTAGGGTATAGAGTGTAGAGTGTAGGGTATAGAGTGTAGGGTATAGAGTGTACGGTATAGAGTGTTGGGCTATAGAGTGTAGGGTATAGAGTGTAGGGTATAGAGTGTAGAGTATAGAGTGTAGGGTATACAGTGTAGGGTATAAAATGTAGAGTGTAGGGTATAGAGTGTAGGGTATAGAGTGTAGGGTATAGAGTGTAGAGTGTAGGGTATAGAGTGTAAGGTATAAAGTGTAGGGTATAGATTGTAGGGTATAGAGTGTAGAATGTAGGGTATAGAGTATAGGGTATAGAGTGTATGGTGTAGAGTGTAGGGTATAGAGTGTATAGTGTAGGGTATAGAGTGTAGGGTTTAGAGTGTAGGGTATTGAGTGTAGGGTACAGAGTGTAGAGTGTAGGGTATAGAGTGTATGGTATAGAGTGTAGGGTATAGAGTGTAGGGTATAGAGTGTAGGGTATAGAGTGTAGAGTGTAGGGTATAGAGTTTAGGGTATAGAGTGTAGGGTATAGAGTGTAGAGTGTAGGGTATAGAGTGTAGGGTATAGAGTGTATGGTATAGAGTGTAGGGTATAGAGTGTAGGGTATAGAGTGTAGAGTGTAGGGATTAGAGTGTAGGGTATAGAGTGTAGGGTATAGAGTGTAGAGTGTAGGGTATAGAGTGTAGGGTATAGAGTGTACGGTATAGAGTGTTGGGCTATAGAGTGTAGGGTATAGAGTGTAGGGTATAGAGTGTAGAGTATAGAGTGTAGGGTATACAGTGTAGGGTATAAAGTGTAGAGTGTAGGGTATAGAGTGTAGGGTATAGAGTGTAGGGTATAGAGTGTAGGGTATAGAGTGTAGAGTGTAGGGTATAGAGTGTAGGGTATAAAGTGTAGGGTATAGATTGTAGGGTATAGAGTGTAGAATGTAGGGTATAGAGTATAGGGTATAGAGTGTATGGTGTAGAGTGTAGGGTTTAGAGTGTAGGGTATTGAGTGTAGGGTACAGAGTGTAGAGTGTAGGGTATAGAGTGTATGGTATAGAGTGTAGGGTATAGAGTGTAGGGTATAGAGTGTAGGGTATAGAGTGTAGAGTGTAGGGTATAGAGTTTAGGGTATAGAGTGTATGGTATAGAGTGTAGAGTGTAGGGTATAGAGTGTATAGTGTAGGGTATAGAGTGTAGGGTATAGAGTGTAGGGTATAGAGTGTATGGTATAGAGTGTAGGGAATAGAGTGTAGAGTGTAGGGTATAGAGTGTATGGTATAGAGTGTAGGGTATAGAGTGTAGAGTATAGAGTGTAGGGTATAGAGTGTAGGGTATAGAGTGTAGGGCATAGAATGTATGGTATAGAGTGTAGGGAATAGAGTGTAGAGTGTAGGGTATAGAGTGTATGGTATAGAGTGTAGGGTATAGAGTGTAGAGGGTAGAGTGTAGGGTATAGAGTGTAGGGTATAGAGTGTAGGGTATAGAGTGTAGAGTGTAGGGTATAGAGTGTAGGGTATAGAGTGTAGGGTATAGAGTGTAGAGTGTAGGGATTAGAGTGTAGGGTATAGAGTGTAGAGTGTAGGGTATAGAGTGTAGAGTATAGAGTATAGAGTGTAGGGTATAGATTGTAGGGTATAGAGTGTAAAGTGTAGAGTGTAGAGTATAGAGTGTAGAGTGTAGGGTATAGAGTGTAGGGTATAGAACGTAGGGTGTAGGGTATAGAGTGTAGGGTATAGAGTGTAGGGTATAGAGTGTAGAGTGTAGAGTATAGAGTGTATGGTATAGAGTGTAGGGTGTAGAGTGTAGGGTATATAGTGTATGGTATACAGTGTAGAGTGTAGGGTATAGAGTGTATATTGTAGGGTATAGAGTGTAGGGTATAGAGTGTATGGTATAGAGTGTAGGGTATAGAGTGTAGAGTGTAGGGTATAGAGTGTAGGGTATAGTGTGTAGGGTATAGAGTGTAGGGTATAGGGTGTAGGTTATAGAGTGTAGGGTATAGGGTGTAGGGTATAGAGTATAGAGTGCAGGGTATAGAGTGTAGGGTATATAGTGGAGAGTATAGAGTGTAGGGTATAGAGTGTAGGGTGTAGAGTGTAGAGTGTAGGGTATAGAGTGTAGGGTATAGAGTGTAGGGTATAGAGTGTAGAGTGTAGGGTATAGAGTGTAGGGTATAGAGTGTAGAGTGTAGGGTATAGAGTGTAGAGTGTAGGGTATAGAGTGTAGGGTATAGAGTGTAGGGTATAGAGTGTAGAGTGTAGGGTATAGAGTGTAGGGTATATAGTGTAGGGTATAGAGTGTAGAGTGTAGGATATAGAGTGTAGGGTATAGAGTGTATGGAATAGAGTTTAGAGTGTAGAGTGTAGGGTATAGAGTGTAGGATATAGAGTGTATGGTATAGAGTGTAGGGTATAGAGTGTGGGGTATAGAGTGTAGGGTATAGAGTGTAGAGTGTAGGGATTAGAGTGTAGGGTATAGAGTGTAGGATATAGAGTGTATGGAATAGAGTGTAGGGTATAGAGTGAAGAGTGTAGGGTATAGAGTGTAGGGTATAGAGCGTAGGGTGTAGGGTATAGAGTGTAGGGTATAGAGTGTAGGGTATAGAGTGTAGGGTATAGAGCGTAGGGTGTAGGGTGTAGAGTGTAGGGTATAGAGTGTAGGTTATAGAGTGTAGAGTGTAGGGCATAGAGTGTATGGTATAGAGTGTAGGGTGTAGAGTGTATAGTATAGAGTGTAGGGTATAGATTGTATGGTATAGAGTTTAGAGTGTAGGGTATAGAGTGTAGAATATAGAGTGTAGAGTGTAGGGTATAGAGTGTAGGGTATAGAGTGTAGGGTATAGAGTGTACGGTATAGAGCGTATGATATAGAGTGTATGGTATATAGTGTAGGGTATAGAGTGTTTGGTATAGAGTGTAAGGTATAGAGTGTAGAGAGTATGGTATAGATTTTAGAGTGTAGAGTGTAGGGTATAGAGTGTAGGGTATAGAGTGTATGGAATAGAGTGTATTGTATAGAGTGTAGGGTGTAGAGTGTAGGGTATAGAGTGTAGAGTGTGGGGTATAGAGTGTAGAGTGTAGGGTATAGAGTGTATGATATAGAGTGTAGGGTATAGAGTGTATGGTATAGATTGCAGGGTATAAAGTGTAGGGTATAGAGTGTAGGGTATAGAGTGTAGAGTGTAGGGTATAGAGTGTAGGGTATAGAGTGTATGGTATAGAGTGTATGGTATAGATTGTAGGGTATAGAGTGTAGGGTATAGAGTGTAGAGTGTATGGTATAGAGTGTAGAAAGTAGGGTATAGTGTGTAGGGCATAGAGTGTAGAGTGTAGGGTATAGAGTGTAGGGTATAGAGTGTAGATTGTATGGTATAGAGTGTAGGGTATAGAGTGTATAGTGTAGAGTATAGAGTATAGAGTGTAGGGTATAGAGTGTAGGGTATAGCGTGTAGGGTATAGAGTGTAGGGTATAGAGTATATAGTGTAGGGTATAGAGTGTAGGGTATAGAGTGTAGAGTGTAGGATATAGAGTGTAGGGTATAGAGTGTAGGGTATAGAGTGTAGGGTATAAAGTGTAGAGTGTAGGGTATAGAGTGTAGGGTATAGAGTGTAGAGTGTAGGGTGTAGAGTGTAGAGTGTAGGGTATAGAGTGTAAGGTATAGAGTGTAGGGTATAGAGTATATGTTATAGAGTGTAGGGTATAGAATGTAGAGTGTAGGGTATAGAGTGTAGGGTATAGAGTGTAGGGTATAGAGTGTAGGGTATAGAGTGTAGGGTATAAAGTGTAGAGTGTAGGGTATAGAGTGTAGGGTATAGAGTGTAGGGTATAGAGTGTATGGTATAGATTGTATGGTATAGAGTGTAGAGTGTAGGGTATAGAGTGTAGGGTATAGAGTGTAGGGTATATATTGTAGGGTATAGAGTGTAGAGTGTAGGGCATAGAGTGTAGGGTATAGAGTGTATGGTGTAGAGTGTAGGGTATAGAGTGTATAGTGTAGGGTATAGAGTGTAGGGTATAGAGTGTAGGGTATAGAGTGTATGGTATAGAGTGTACAGTATAGAGTGTATGGTATAGAGTGTAGAGTGTAGGGTATAGAGTGTAGTGTGTAGAGTGTATGGTATAGTGTGTAGGGTACAGAGTGTAGAGTGTAGGGTATAGAGTGTAGGGTATAGAGTGTAGGGTATAGAGTGTACGGTATAGAGTGTATGATATAGAGTGTATGGTATATAGTGTAGGGTATAGAGTGTTTGGTATAGAGTGTAAGGTATAGAGTGTAGAGAGTAGGGTATAGATTTTAGAGTGTAGAGTGTAGGGTATAGAGTGTAGGGTATAGAGTGTATGGAATAGAGTGTATGGTATAGAGTGTAGGGTGTAGAGTGTAGGGTATAGAGTGTAGAGTGTGGTTTATAGAGTGTAGAGTGTAGGGTATAGAGTGTAGAGTGTAGGGTATAGAGTGTAGAGTATAGAGTGTATGGTATAGAGTGTAGGGTTTAGAGTGTAGGCTATAGAGTGTAGAGTGTAGGGATTAGAGTGTAGGGTATAGAGTGTAGGGTATAAAGTGTAGGGTATAGAGTGTTGGGCTATAGAGTGTTGGGTATAGAGTGTAGGGTATAGAGTGTAGGGTATAGAGTGTAGGGTATACAGTGAAGGGTATAAGGTGTAGAGTGTAGGGTATAGAGTGTAGGGTATAGAGTGTAGGGTATAGAGTGTAGGGTATAGAGTGTAGAGTGTAGGGTATAGAGTGTAGAGTTTAGGGTATAGAGTGTAGGGTATAGAGTGTAGGGTATGGAGTGTAGAGTGTAGGGTATAGAGTGTATGATATAGAGTGTAGGGTATAGAGTGTATGGAATAGAGTGTATGGTATAGAGTGTAGGGTGTAGAGTCTAGGGTATAGAGTGTAGAGTGTAGGGTATAGAGTGTATGGTATAATGTGTAGGGTATTTAGTGTAGAGTGTAGGGTATAGAGTGTAGGGTATAGAGTATAGAGTGTAGGGTATAGAGTGTAGAGTGTAGGGTATAGAGTGTAGAGTGTAGGGTATAGAGTGTAGGGTATAGAGTGTATGGTATAGAGTGTAGGGTATAGAGTGTAGGGTATAGAGTGTAGAGTGTAGGGATTAGAGTGTAGGGTATAGAGTGTAGAGTGTAGGGTATAGAGTGTAGGGTATAGAGTGTACGGTATAGAGTGTTGGGCTATAGAGTGTAGGGTATAGAGTGTAGGGTATAGAGTGTAGGGTATACAATGTAGGGTATAAAGTGTAGAGTGTAGGGTATAGAGTGTAGGGTATAGAGTGTAGGGTATAGAGTGTAGGGTATTGAGTGTAGAGTGTAGGGTATAGAGTGTAGAGTTTAGGGTATAGAGTGTAGGGTATAGAATCTAGGGTTTAGAGTGTATAGTATAGAGTGTAGGGTATAGAGTGTAGAGTGTAGGGTATAGAGTGTAGGGTATAGAGTGTATGGTATAGAGTGTACGGTATAGAGTGTAGAGTGTATGGTATAGAGTGTAGGGTATAAAGTGTAGGGTATAGATTGTAGGGTATAGAGTGTAGAATGTAGGGTATAGAGTGTAGGGTATAGAATCTAGGGTTTAGAGTGTATAGTATAGAGTGTAGGGTATAGAGTGTAGAGTGTATGGTGTAGAGTGTAGGGTATAGAGTGTATAGTGTAGGGTATAGAGTGTAGGGTTTAGAGTGTAGGGTATAGAGTGTAGGGTATAGAGTGTAGAGTGTAGGGTATAGAGTGTATGGTATAGAGTGTAGGGTATAGAGTGTAAGGTATAGAGTGTAGGCTATAGAGTGTAGGGTATAGAGTGTAGAGTGTAGGGTATATTGTTTAGGGTATAGAGTGTATGGTATAGAGTGTAGAGTGTAGGGTATAGAGTGAATAGTGTAGGGTATAGAGTGTAGGGTATAGAGTGTAGGGTATAGAGTGTATGGTATAGAGTGTAGGGAATAGAGTGTAGAGTGTAGGGTATAGAGTGTATGGTATAGAGTGTAGGGTATAGAGTGTAGAGTATAGAGTGTAGGGTATAGAGTGTAGGGTATAGAGTGTAGGGTATAGAATGTATGGTATAGAGTGTAGGGAATAGAGTGTAGAGTGTAGGGTATAGAGTGTATGGTGTAGAGTGTAGGGTATAGAGTGTATAGTGTAGGGTATAGAGTGCAGGGTATAGAGTGTATGGAATAGAGTGTATGGAATATAGTGTACGGTATAGAGTGTAGAGTGTAGGGTATAGAGTGTAGGGTATAGAGCGTAGGGTGTAGGGTATAGATTGTAGGGTATAGAGTGTAGGGTATAGAGTGTATAGTGTAGGGTATAGAGTGCATGGTATAGAGTGTAGGGTGTAGAGTGTATGGTATAGAGTGTACAGTATAGAGTGTATGGTATAGAGTGTAGAGTGTAGGGTATAGAGTGTATGGTTTAGAGTATAGGGTGTAGAGTGTATAGTATAGAGTGTAGGGTACAGAGTGTAGAGTGTAGAGTATAGAGTGTAGGGTATAGAGTGTACGGTATAGAGTGTATGGTATAGAGTGTACGGTATAGAGTGTATGATATAGAGTGTATGGTATATAGTGTAGGGTATAGAGTGTTTGGTATTGAGTGTAAGGTATAGAGTGTAGAGAGTAGTGTATAGATTTTAGAGTGTAGAGTGTAGGGTATAGAGTGTAGGGTATAGAGTGTATGGAATAGAGTGTATGGTATAGAGTGTAGGGTGTAGAGTGTAGGGTATAGAGTGTAGAGTGTGGGGTATAGAGTGTAGAGTGTAGGGTATAGAGTGTATGATATAGAGTGTAGGGTATAGAGTGTATGGTATAGATTGCAGGGTATAGAGTGTAGGATATAGAGTGTAGGGTATAGAGTGTAGAGTGTAGGGTATAGAGTGTAGGGTATAGAGTGTATGGTATAGAGTGTATGGTATAGATTGTAGGGTATAGAGTGTAGGGTATAGAGTGTAGAGTGTAGGGTATAGAGTGTAGAAAGTAGGGTATAGTGTGTAGGGTATAGAGTGTAGAGTGTAGGGTATAGAGTGTAGGGTATAGAGTGTAGATTGTATGGTATAGAGTGTAGGGTATAGAGTGTATAGTGTAGGGTATAGAGTGTAGAGTGTAGGGTATAGAGTGTAGGGTGTTGTGAGTTCTGTTTTTGGGCTCCCTCTGGTGGTTACTGATGGTACTGGGTGACTTGTCTTTCCTGGGTTTCTGGGTTCCACCTGTTCCATCAGCATATGGGAGTTTCCTATTTATCCTGGCTTTGCTGGCATTTCCTCGCCGGTTATCAATGTATCCAGTGTGTCTTGTTACCTCTGCTCCCTGCTCCTAGAACCTTCTGGTCAAGCTAAGTTTGGATTTTCCTGTTTTGGTGTTTTGCTTTATTTGGTTTTTAGTCCAGCCTGCAGATATGTGATTCTTGCTGCTGGTTGCTCTAGTGGGCTGAAATTGCTCCTCATGTACCATGAGTTGGCACATGAGTTCAAGTAATTTCAGGATGGTTTTTTTGAAGGGTTTTTCGCTGACCGCGCAGTTCACTTTTGTATCCTCTGCTATCTAGCTTTAGCGGGCCTCATTTTGCTGAAACTGTTTTCATACTGCGTATGTGCTTTCCTCTCATTTCACCGTCATTATATGTGGGGGGCTGCTATTTCTGTGGGGGATTTCTCTGGAGGCAAGAGAGGTCTGTGTTTCTTCTAATAGGGGAAGTTAGATCTTCGGCTGGAGCGAGACGTCTAGGATCATCGTAGGCACGTTCCCCGGCTACTTTTATTTGTGTGTTAGGTTCAGGGTCGCGGTCAGCTCAGGTTCCATCGCCCTAGAGCTTGTTTGTATCTGTGCTTGTCCTTTAGTGATCCCCTGCCATTGGGATCATGACAGTATAACCGGCCCACAAAGTGTTAATTGTATTGGCTGAAGTAGGAGGATAAGTAGTCTGAGGAAGTTTTTTTTTTTTTTTTTTTTTCCCCCTCAGAGTTTGCTGCCTAGCCTTATTGCAGCGTGGCTACTTCCTCCTCCTCTTAATCTTTGAATGGCTCTGATCCCAGCTGTTTATCATGGACGTCCAGAGTTTGGCTTGCAGCCTGAATAATCTTGCCACTAAGGTTCAAAATATACAGGATTTTGTTGTACATGCTCCTATGTCTGAACCTAGAATTCCTGTCCCAGAGTTTTTTTCTGGAGATAGATCTCGTTTTCTGAATTTTAGGAACAATTGCAAGTTGTTTCTTTCTTTGAAATCTCGCTCCTCTGGAGACCCTGCTCAGCAAGTCAAGATAATTATATCTTTCCTGCGGGGTGACCCTCAGGATTGGGCATTTGCATTGGCACCAGGGGACCCTGCGTTGCTTAATGCGGATGCGTTTTTTCTGGCATTAGGTTTGCTCTATGAGGAACCTAACCAAGAGATTCAGGCTGAAAAAGCTTTGTTGGCCCTCTCTCAGGGGCAAGATGAAGCAGAAATTTATTGTCAAAAATTTCGGAAGTGGTCGGTACTTACTCAGTGGAATGAGTGCGCTCTGGCTGCAAAGTTTAGAGATGGCCTTTCTGAGGCCATTAAAGATGTTATGGTGGGGTTCCCTGCGCCTGCTGGTCTGAATGAGTCTATGACTATGGCTGTTCAGATTGATCGGCGTTTACGGGAGCGCAAACCTGTGCATCATTTGGCGGTGTCGTCTGAACCGTCACCTGAGATAATGCAATGTGATAGAATTCAGTCCAGAAGTGAACGGCAAAAGTATAGGCGGAAAAAAGGGTTGTGCTTTTATTGTGGTGATTCAGCTCATGTTATATCAGCATGCTCTAAACGCACAAAAAACGTTGATAAGTCTGTTGCCATTAGTACTTTACAGTCTAAGTTCATTCTGTCTGTGACTCTGATTTGTTCATTATCATCCATTTCCGTCGATGCCTATGTGGATTCAGGCGCTGCCCTGAGTCTTATGGATTGGTCATTTGCCAATCGCTGTGGGTTTAGTCTGAAGCCTCTGGAAGTCCCTATTCCTTTGAAGGGAATTGACTCTACACCTTTGGCTATGAATAAACCTCAGTACTGGACACAAGTGACCATGCGTATGACTCCCGTTCACCAGGAGGTAATTCGCTTCCTGGTACTGTATAATTTGCATGATGTTCTAGTACTTGGTCTGCCATGGTTACAAACTCATAATCCAGTCCTTGACTGGAAATCAATGTCTGTGTTAAGCTGGGGTTGTCAGGGGGTTCATGATGATGCACCTCCGATTTCTATCGCTTCATCTACTCCTTCTGAGATTCCTGTGTTTTTGTCTGACTATCGGGATGTTTTTGAGGAGCCTAAGCTCAGTTTGCTTCCTCCTCACAGGGATTGCGATTGTGCTATAAATTTAATTCCAGGCAGTAAATTTCCTAAAGGTCGTTTGTTCAATCTGTCAGTGCCAGCGCATACTGCTATGTGGGATTATGTTAAGGAGTCCTTGGAAAAGGGACATATCCGTCCATCTTTGTCCCCTTTGGGAGCAGGTTTTTTTTTCGTGGCCAAAAAAGATGGTTCCTTGAGGCCTTGTATAGATTATCGTCTTTTGAATAAGATTACCGTAAAATATCAGTATCCTTTGCCATTGTTGACTGATTTGTTTGCTCGCATTAAGGGGGCTAAATGGTTTACTAAGATTGATCTTCGGGGTGCGTATAATCTTATACGAATAAAGCAAGGTGATGAGTGGAAAACCGCATTTAATACGCCTGAGGGCCATTTTGAGTATTTGGTAATGCCTTTTGGACTTTCTAATGCTCCTTCAGTCTTCCAGTCCTTTATGCACGATATTTTCCGTGAATATCTGGATAAATTTATGATTGTGTATTTGGATGATATTTTGGTTTTTTCTGATGACTGGGAGTCTCATGTTCAGCAGGTCAGGAAGGTGTTTCAGGTCCTGCGGGCCAATTCCTTGTTTGTAAAAGGCTCAAAGTGTCTCTTTGGAGTCCAGAAGATTTCTTTCTTGGGGTATATTTTTTCCCCTTCTACTATTGAGATGGATCCCGTCAAGGTTCAGGCTATTTGTGACTGGACGCAGCCTACATCTCTTAAGAGTCTACAGAAGTTCTTGGGCTTTGCTAATTTCTATCGTCGTTTTATAACTAATTTTTCTAGTGTTGTTAAGCCTTTGACGGATTTGACTAAGAAGGGTGCTGATGTTGCTAATTGGTCTCCTGCGGCTGTGGAGGCCTTTCAGGAACTTAAGCGCCGGTTTTCTTCTGCTCCTGTGTTGCGTCAGCCAGATGTTTCGCTCCCTTTTCAGGTTGAGGTTGATGCTTCCGAGATTGGAGCGGGGGCGGTTTTGTCACAGAGAAGCTCCGATGGCTCAGTGATGAAGCCATGCGTGTTTTTTTCTAGAAAGTTTTCGCCGGCTGAGCAGAATTATGATGTTGGTAATCGGGAACTTTTGGCCATGAAGTGGGCATTTGAGGAGTGGCGTCATTGGCTAGAGGGTGCTAGACATCGTGTGGTGGTCTTGACTGATCACAAAAATTTGATTTACCTTGAGTCTGCCAGGCGTCTGAATCCTAGACAGGCTCGTTGGTCACTGTTTTTCTCTCGTTTCAATTTTGTGGTTTCATACCTGCCAGGTTCAAAGAATGTGAAGGCGGATGCTCTTTCTAGGAGTTTTGTGCCTGACTCCCTTGGAAATTCTGAGCCCTCTGGTATCCTTAGGGATGGGGTGATTTTGTCTGCTGTCTCCCCAGACTTGCGACGTGCTTTGCAGGAGTTTCAGGCGGGTAAACCTGATCGTTGTCCGCCTGAGAGACTGTTTGTTCCGGATAATTGGACCAGTAGAGTCATCTCCGAGGTCCATTCTTCTGCGTTGGCAGGTCATCCTGGAATATTTGGTACTAGAGACTTGGTGGCCAGGTCTTTTTGGTGGCCTTCCTTGTCGAGGGATGTGCGTTCTTTTGTGCAGTCTTGTGAGGTTTGTGCTCGGGCTAAGCCTTGCTGTTCTCGGGCCAGTGGATTGTTGTCACCTTTGCCTATCCCGAAGAGGCCTTGGACGCACATTTCCATGGACTTTATTTCGGATCTCCCTGTCTCTCAAAAAATGTCCGTCATCTGGGTTGTGTGTGATCGCTTTTCTAAAATGGTTCATCTGGTACCCTTGCCTAAGTTGCCTTCCTCCTCTGAGTTGGTCCCTCTGTTTTTTCAGAATGTGGTTCGTTTGCATGGGATTCCTGAGAACATCGTTTCTGACAGGGGATCCCAGTTTGTGTCTAGATTTTGGCGGACGTTCTGTGCTAAGATGGGCATTGATTTGTCCTTTTCGTCTGCATTCCATCCTCAGACGAATGGCCAGACTGAACGAACTAATCAGACCTTGGAAACTTATTTAAGGTGTTTTGTTTCCGCTGATCAGGATGACTGGGTTACCTTTTTGCCGTTGGCCGAGTTTGCCCTTAATAATCGGGCTAGTTCTGCTACCTTGGTTTCTCCTTTCTTTTGTAATTCGGGGTTTCATCCTCGTTTTTCCTCTGGTCAGGTGGAACCTTCTGATTGTCCTGGAGTGGACATGGTGGTGGATAGGTTGCATCGGATTTGGAGTCATGTGGTGGACAATTTGAAGTTGTCCCAGGAGAAGGCTCAGCAGTTTGCTAATCGCCGTCGCCGCGTGGGTCCTCGACTTCTTGTTGGTGACTTGGTGTGGTTGTCTTCTCGTTTTGTTCCTATGAAGGTCTCTTCTCCTAAGTTCAAGCCTCGGTTCATCGGTCCCTATAGGATCTTGGAAATTCTTAACCCTGTGTCGTTTCGTTTGGATCTCCCGGCATCGTTTGCTATTCATAATGTGTTTCATCGGTCGTTGTTGCGGAAGTATGAGGTACCTGTTGTTCCTTCGCTTGAGCCTCCTGCTCCAGTGCTGGTGGAGGGAGAATTGGAGTATGTTGTGGAGAAGATCTTGGATTCTCGTGTTTCCAGACGGAAACTCCAGTATTTGGTCAAGTGGAAGGGTTATGGTCAGGAGGATAATTCTTGGGTGGTTGCCTCGGATGTTCATGCTGATGATTTGGTTCGCGCTTTTCATAGGGCTCATCCTGGTCGCCCTGGTGGTTCTCGTGAGGGTTCGGTGACCCCTCCTCAAGGGGGGGGGGTACTGTTGTGAGTTCTGTTTTTGGGCTCCCTCTGGTGGTTACTGATGGTACTGGGTGACTTGTCTTTCCTGGGTTTCTGGGTTCCACCTGTTCCATCAGCATATGGGAGTTTCCTATTTAGCCTGGCTTTGCTGGCATTTCCTCGCCGGTTATCAATGTATCCAGTGTGTCTTGTTACCTCTGCTCCCTGCTCCTAGAACCTTCTGGTCAAGCTAAGTTTGGATTTTTCCTGTTTTGGTGTTTTGCTTTATTTGGTTTTTAGTCCAGCCTGCAGATATGTGATTCTTGCTGCTGGTTGCTCTAGTGGGCTGAAATTGCTCCTCATGTACCATGAGTTGGCACATGAGTTCAAGTAATTTCAGGATGGTTTTTTTGAAGGGTTTTTCGCTGACCGCGCAGTTCACTTTTGTATCCTCTGCTATCTAGCTTTAGCGGGCCTCATTTTGCTGAAACTGTTTTCATACTGCGTATGTGCTTTCCTCTCATTTCACCGTCATTATATGTGGGGGGCTGCTATTTCTGTGGGGGATTTCTCTGGAGGCAAGAGAGGTCTGTGTTTCTTCTGATAGGGGAAGTTAGATCTTCGGCTGGAGCGAGACGTCTAGGATCATCGTAGGCACGTTCCCCGGCTACTTTTATTTGTGTGTTAGGTTCAGGGTCGCGGTCAGCTCAGGTTCCATCGCCCTAGAGCTTGTTTGTATCTGTGCTTGTCCTTTAGTGATCCCCTGCCATCGGGATCATGACAGTAGGGTATAGAGTGTTGGGATATAGAGTGTAGGGTATAGAGTGTAGGGTATAGAGTGTAGGGTATAGATTGTAGGGTATAGAGTATAGGGTATAGAGTGTAGGGTATAGAGTATATAGTGTAGGGTATAGTGTGTAGGGTATAGAGTGTAGAGTGTAGGGTATAGAGTGTAGGGTATAGAGTGTAGGGTATAGAGTGTAGGGTATAAAGTGTAGAGTGTAGGGTATAGAGTGTAGGGTATAGAATGTAGGGTATAGAGTGTAGGGTATAGAGTGTAGAGTGTAGGATATAGAGTGTAGAGTATAGAGTGTAGAGTGTAGGGTATAGAGTGTAGAGTGTAGGGTATAGAGTGTAGGGTATAGAGTGTATGGTATAGAGTGTAGGGTATAGAGTGTAGGGTAAAGAGTGTAGAGTGTAGGGATTAGAGTGTAGGGTATAGAGTGTAGGGTATAGAGTGTAGAGTGTAGGGTATAGAGTGTAGGGTATAGAGTGTACGGTATAGAGTGTTGGGCTATAGAGTGTAGGGTATAGAGTGTAGGGTATAGAGTGTAGGGTATAGAGTGTAGGGTATACAGTGTAGGGTATAAAGTGTAGAGTGTAGGGTATAGAGTGTAGGGTATAGAGTGTAGGGTATAGAGTGTAGGGTATTGAGTGTAGAGTGTAGAGTGTAGGGTATAGAGTGTAGAGTTTAGGGTATAGAGTGTAGGGTATAGAGTGTAGGGTTTAGAGTGTATGGTATAGAGTGTAGGGTATAGAGTGTAGAGTGTAGGGTATAGAGTGTAGGGTATAGAGTGTATGGTATAGAGTGTACGGTATAGAGTGTAGAGTGTAGGGTATAGAGTGTAGGGTATAAAGTGTAGGGTATAGATTGTAGGGTATAGAGTGTAGAGTGTAGGGTATAGAGTGTATGGTATAGAGTGTAGGGTATAGAGTGTATAGTGTAGGGTATAGAGTGCAGGGTTTAGAGTGTAGGGTATAGAGTGTAGGGTATAGAGTGTAGAGTGTAGGGTATAGAGTGTATGGTATAGAGTGTAGGGTATAGAGTGTAGGGTATAGAGTGTAGGGTATAGAGTGTAGAGTGTAGGGTATAGAGTTTAGGGTATAGAGTGTATGGTATAGAGTGTAGAGTGTAGGGTATAGAGTGTATAGTGTAGGGTATAGAGTGTAGGGTATAGAGTGTAGGGTATAGAGCGTATGGTATAGAGTGTAGGGAATAGAGTGTAGAGTGTAGGGTATAGAGTGTATGGTATAGAGTGTAGGGTATAGAGTGTATAGTGTAGGGTATAGAGTGCAGGGTATAGAGTGTATGGAATAGAGTGTATGGAATATAGTGTACGGTATAGAGTGTAGAGTGTAGGGTATAGAGTGTAGGGTATAGAGCGTAGGGTTTAGGGTATAGATTGTAGGGTATAGAGTGTAGGGTATAGAGTGTAGAGTGTAGGGTATAGAGTGCATGATATAGAGTGTAGGGTGTAGAGTGTATGGTATAGAGTGTACAGTATAGAGTGTATGGTATAGAGTGTAGAGTGTAGGGTATAGAGTGTATGGTATAGAGTGTAGGGTGTAGAGTGTATAGTATAGAGTGTAGGGTACAGAGTGTAGAGTGTAGGGTATAGAGTGTAGGGTATAGAGTGTAGGGTATAGACTGTAGGGTATATATTGTAGGGTATAGAGTGTAGAGTGTAGGGTATAGAGTGTAGGGTATAGAGTGTATGGTGTAGAGTGTAGGGTATAGAGTGTATAGTGTAGGGTATAGAGTGTAGGGTATAGAGTCTAGGGTATAGAGTGTATGGTATAGAGTGTACAGTATAGAGTGTATGGTATAGAGTGTAGAGTGTAGGGTATAGACTGTAGTGTGTAGAGTGTATGGTATAGTGTGTAGGGTACAGAGTGTAGAGTGTAGGTTATAGAGTGTAGGGTATAGAGTGTAGGGTATAGAGTGTACGGTATAGAGTGTATGATATAGAGTGTATGGTATATAGTGTAGGGTATAGAGTGTTTGGTATAGAGTGTAAGGTATAGAGTGTAGAGAGTAGGGTATAGATTTTAGAGTGTAGAGTGTAGGGTATAGAGTGTAGGGTATAGAGTGTATGGAATAGAGTGTATGGTATAGAGTGTAGGGTGTAGAGTGTAGGGTATAGAGTGTAGAGTGTGGTTTATAGAGTGTAGAGTGTAGGGTATAGAGTGTATGGTATAGATTGCAGGGTATAGAGTGTAGGGTATATAGTGTAGGGTATAGAGTATAGAGTGTAGGGTATAGAGTGTAGGGTATAGAGTGTAGAGTGTAGAGTGTTGGGCTATAGAGTGTTGGGTTTAGAGTGTAGGGTATAGAGTGTAGGGTATAGAGTGTAGGGTATACAGTGTAGGGTATAAGGTGTAGAGTGTAGGGTATAGAGTGTAGGGTATAGAGTGTAGGGTATAGAGTGTAGGGTATAGAGTGTAGAGTTTAGGGTATAGAGTGTAGGGTATAGAGTGTAGAGTGTAGGGTATAGAGTATATGATATAGAGTGTAGGGTATAGAGTGTATGGAATAGAGTGTATGGTATAGAGTGTAGGGTGTAGAGTCTAGGGTATAGAGTGTAGAGTGTAGGGTATAGAGTGTATGGTATAATGTGTAGGGTATAGAGTGTAGAGTGTAGGGTATAGAGTGTAGGGTATAGAGTATAGAGTGTAGGGTATAGAGTGTAGAGTGTAGGGTATAGAGTGTAGAGTGTAGGGTATAGAGTGTAGGGTATAGAGTGTATGGTATAGAGTGTAGGGTATAGAGTGTAGGGTATAGAGTGTAGAGTGTAGGGATTAGAGTGTAGGGTATAGAGTGTAGAGTGTAGGGTATAGAGTGTAGGGTATAGAGTGTACGGTATAGAGTGTTGGGCTATAGAGTGTAGGGTATAGAGTGTAGGGTATAGAGTGAAGGGTATACAGTGTAGGGTATAAAGTGTAGAGTGTAGGGTATAGAGTGTAGGGTATAGAGTGTAGGGTATAGAGTGTAGGGTATTGAGTGTAGAGTGTAGAGTGTAGGGTATAGAGTGTAGAGTTTAGGGTATAGAGTGTAGGGTATAGAGTCTAGGGTTTAGAGTGTATGGTATAGAGTGTAGGGTATAGAGTGTAGAGTGTAGGGTATAGAGTGTAGGGTATAGAGTGTAGGGTATAGAGTGTATGGTATAGAGTGTACGGTATAGAGTGTAGAGTGTAGGGTATAGAGTGTAGGGTATAAAGTGTAGGGTATAGATTGTAGGGTATAGAGTGTAGAATGTAGGGTATAGAGTCTAGGGGATAGAGTGTATGGTGTAGAGTGTAGGGTATAGAGTGTATAGTGTAGGGTATAGAGTGTAGGGTTTAGAGTGTAGGGTATAGAGTGTAGGGTATAGAGTGTAGAGTGTAGGGTATAGAGTGTATGGTATAGAGTGTAGGGTATAGAGTGTAGGGTATAGAGTGTAGGGTATAGAGTGTAGAGTGTAGGGTATAGAGTGTAGGGTATAGAGTGTATGGTATAGAATGTAGGGAATATAGTGTAGAGTGTAGGGTATAGAGTGTATGGTATAGAGTGTAGGGTATAGAGTGTAGAGTATAGAGTGTAGGGTATAGAGTGTAGGGTATAGAGTGTAGGGTATAGAATGTATGGTATAGAGTGTAGGGAATAGAGTGTAGAGTGTAGGGTATAGAGTGTATGGTGTAGGGTATAGAGTGTAGGGTTTAGAGTGTAGGGTATAGAGTGTAGAATGTAGGGTATAGAGTCTAGGGGATAGAGTGTATGGTGTAGAGTGTAGGGTATAGAGTGTATAGTGTAGGGTATAGAGTGTAGGGTTTAGAGTGTAGGGTATAGAGTGTAGGGTATAGAGTGTAGAGTGTAGGGTATAGAGTGTATGGTATAGAGTGTAGGGTATAGAGTGTAGGGTATAGAGTGTAGGGTATAGAGTGTAGAGTGTAGGGTATAGAGTTTAGGGTATAGAGTGTATGGTATAGAGTGTAGAGTGTAGGGTATAGAGTGAATAGTGTAGGGTATAGAGTGTAGGGTATAGAGTGTAGGGTATAGAGTGTATGCTATAGAGTGTAGGGAATAGAGTGTAGAGTGTAGGGTATAGAGTGTATGGTATAGAGTGTAGGGTATAGAGTGTAGAGTATAGAGTGTAGGGTATAGAGTGTAGGGTATAGAGTGTAGGGTATAGAATGTATGGTATAGAGTGTAGGGAATAGAGTGTAGAGTGTAGGGTATAGAGTGTATGGTGTAGAGTGTAGGGTATAGAGTGTATAGTGTAGGGTATAGAGTGCAGGGTATAGAGTGTATGGAATAGAGTGTATGGAATATAGTGTACGGTATAGAGTGTAGAGTGTAGGGTATAGAGTGTAGGGTATAGAGCGTAGGGTGTAGGGTATAGATTGTAGGGTATAGAGTGTAGGGTATAGAGTGTAGAGTGTAGGGTATAGAGTGCATGGTATAGAGTGTAGGGTGTAGAGTGTATGGTATAGAGTGTACAGTATAGAGTGTATGGTATACAGTGTAGAGTGTAGGGTATAGAGTGTATGGTATAGAGTGTAGGGTGTAGAGTGTATAGTATAGAGTGTAGGGTACAGAGTGTAGAGTGTAGGGTATAGAGTGTAGGGTATAGAGTGTATGGTATAGAGTGTACGGTATAGAGTGTATGATATAGAGTGTATGGTATATAGTGTAGGGTATAATGTGTTTGGTATAGAGTGTAAGGTATAGAGTGTAGAGAGTAGGGTATAGATTTTAGAGTGTAGAGTGTAGGGTATAGAGTGTAGGGTATAGAGTGTATGGAATAGAGTGTATGGTATAGAGTGTAGGGTGTAGAGTGTAGGGTATAGAGTGTAGAGTGTGGGGTATAGAGTGTAGAGTGTAGGGTATAGAGTGTATGATATAGAGTGTAGGGTATAGAGTGTATGGTATAGATTGCAGGGTATAGAGTGTAGGATATAGAGTGTAGGGTATAGAGTGTAGAGTGTAGGGTATAGAGTGTAGGGTATAGAGTGTATGGTATAGAGTGTATGGTATAGATTGTAGGGTATAGAGTGTAGGGTATAGAGTGTAGAGTGTAGGGTATAGAGTGTAGGGTATAGAGTGTAGATTGTATAGTATAGAGTGTAGGGTATAGAGTGTATAGTGTAGGGTATAGAGTGTAGAGTGTAGGGTATAGAGCGTAGGGTATAGAGTGTTGGGATATAGAGTGTAGGGTATAGAGTGTAGGGTATAGAGTGTAGGGTATAGATTGTAGGGTATAGAGTATAGGGTATAGAGTGTAGGGTATAGAGTATATAGTGTAGGGTATAGTGTGTAGGGTATAGAGTGTAGAGTGTAGGGTATAGAGTGTAGGGTATAGAGTGTAGGGTATAGAGTGTAGGGTATAAAGTGTAGAGTGTAGGGTATAGAGTGTGGGGTATAGAATGTAGGGTATAGAGTGTAGGGTATAGAGTGTAGAGTGTAGGATATAGAGTGTAGAGTATAGAGTGTAGAGTGTAGGGTATAGAGTGTAGAGTGTAGGGTATAGAGTGTAGAGTGTAGGGTATAGAGTGTAGGGTAAAGAGTGTAGAGTGTAGGGATTAGAGTGTAGGGTATAGAGTGTAGGGTATAGAGTGTAGAGTGTAGGGTATAGAGTGTAGGGTATAGAGTGTACGGTATAGATTGTTGGGCTATAGAGTGTAGGGTATAGAGTGTAGGGTATAGAGTGTAGGGTATACAGTGTAGGGTATAAAGTGTAGAGTGTAGGGTATAGAGTGTAGGGTATAGAGTGTAGGGTATAGAGTGTAGGGTATAGAGTGTAGGGTATTGAGTGTAGAGTGTAGAGTGTAGGGTATAGAGTGTAGAGTTTAGGGTATAGAGTGTAGGGTATAGAGTGTAGGGTTTAGAGTGTATGGTATAGAGTGTAGGGTATAGAGTGTAGAGTGTAGGGTATAGAGTGTAGGGTATAGAGTGTAGGGTATAGAGTGTATGGTATAGAGTGTACGGTATAGAGTGTAGAGTGTAGGGTATAGAGTGTAGGGTATAAAGTGTAGGGTATAGATTGTAGGGTATAGAGTGTAGAATGTAGGGTATAGGGTATAGAGTGTATGGTGTAGAGTGTAGGGTATAGAGTGTATAGTGTAGGGTATAGAGTGTAGGGTTTAGAGTGTAGGGTATAGAGTGTAGGGTATAGAGTGTAGAGTGTAGGGTATAGAGTGTATGGTATAGAGTGTAGGGTATAGAGTGTAGGGTATAGAGTGTAGGGTATAGAGTGTAGGGTATTGAGTGTAGAGTGTAGGGTATAGAGTTTAGGGTATAGAGTGTATGGTACAGAGTGTAGATTGTAGGGTATAGAGTGTATAGTGTAGGGTATAGAGTGTAGGGTATAGAGTGTAGGGTATAGAGCGTATGGTATAGAGTGTAGGGAATAGAGTGTAGAGTGCAGGGTATAGAGTGTATGGAATAGAGTGTATGGAAGTTAGTGTACGGTATAGAGTGTAGAGTGTAGGGTATAGAGTGTAGGGTATTGAGCGTAGGGTGTAGGGTATAGATTGTAGGGTATAGAGTGTAGGGTATAGAGTGTAGAGTGTAGGGTATAGAGTGCATGATATAGAGTGTAGGGTGTAGAGTGTATGGTATAGAGTGTACAGTATAGAGTGTATGGTATAGAGTGTAGAGTGTAGGGTATAGAGTGTATGGTATAGAGTGTAGAGTGTAGGGTATAAAGTGTAGGGTATAGAGTGTAGGGTGTAGAGTGTAGGGTATAGAGTGTAGAGTGTAGGGTATAGAGTGTATGGTATAATGTGTAGGGCATAGAGTGTAGGGTGTAGAGTGTAGGGTACAGAGTGTAGGGTATAGAGTGTAGGGTATAGAGTGTATAGTGTAGGGTATATAGTGTAGGGTATAGAGTATAGAGTGTAGGGTATAGAGTGTAGGGTATAGAGTGTAGAGTGTAGAGTGTAGGGTATAGAGTGTAGAGTGTAGGGTATAGAGTGTAGGGTGTAGAGTGTAGGGTATAGAGTGTAGGGTATAGAGTGTAGAGTGTAGGGTATAAAGTGTAGGGTATAGAGTGTAGGGTGTAGAGTGTAGGGTATAGAGTGTAGAGTGTAGGGTATAGAGTGTATGGTATAATGTGTAGGGCATAGAGTGTAGGGTGTAGAGTGTAGGGTACAGAGTGTAGGGTATAGAGTGTAGGGTATAGAGTGTAGAGTGTAGGGTATATAGTGTAGGGTATAGAGTATAGAGTGTAGGGTATAGAGTGTAGGGTATAGAGTGTAGAGTGTAGGGTATAGAGTGTAGAGTGTAGGGTATAGAGTGTAGGGTATAGAGTGTATGGTATAGAGTAGGGTATAGAGTGTAGGGTATAGAGTGTAGAGTGTAGGGTATAGAGTGTAGAGTGTAAGGTATAGAGTGTAGGGTATAAAGAGTAGAGTGTAGGGTATAGAGTGTAGAGTGTAGGGTATGGAGTGTATGGTATAGAGTGTAGGGTATAGAGTGTAGAGTATAGAGTGTTGGGTATAGAGTGTAGAGTGTAGGGTATAGAGTGTAGGGTATATAGTGTAGGGTATAGAGTGTATGGTATACAGTGTAGAGTGTAGGGATTAGAGTGTAGGGTATAGAGTGTAGGGTGTAGAGTGTAGGGTATAGAGTGTAGGGTATAGAGTGTATGGTATAGAGTGTAGGGTATAGAGTGTTGGGTATAGATTGTAGGGTATAGAATGTAGAGTGTAGTGTATAGAGTATAGGGTATAGAGTGTATGGTGTAGAGTGTAGGGTATAGAGTGTATAGTGTAGGGTATAGAGTGCAGGGTATAGAGTGTATGGAATAGAGTGTATGGAATATAGTGTACGGTATAGAGTGTAGAGAGTAGGGTATAGAGTGTAGGGTATAGAGCGTAGGGTGTAGGGTATAGATTGTAGGGTATAGAGTGTAGGGTATAGAGTGTAGAGTGTAGGGTATAAAGTGCATGGTATAGAGTGTAGGGTGTAGAGTGTATGGTATAGAGTGTACAGTATAGAGTGTATGGTATAGAGTGTAGAGTGTAGGGTATAGAGTGTATGGTATAGAGTGTAGGGTGTAGAGTGTATAGTATAGAGTGTAGGGTACAGAGTGTAGAGTGTAGGGTATAGAGTGTAGGGTATAGAGTGTATGGTATAGAGTGTACGGTATAGAGTGTATGATATATAGTGTATGGTATATAGTGTAGGGTATAGAGTGTTTGGTATAGAGTGTAAGGTATAGAGTGTAGAGAGTAGGGTATAGATTTTAGAGTGTAGAGTGTAGGGTATAGAGTGTAGGGTATAGAGTGTATGGAATAGAGTGTATAATATAGAGTGTAGGGTGTAGAGTGTAGGGTGTAGGGTATAGAGTGTATGATATAGAGTGTAGGGTATAGAGTGTATGGTATAGATTGCAGGGTATAGAGTGTAGGGTGTAGAGTGTAGGGTATAGAGTGTAGGCTATAGAGTGTATGGTATAGAGTGTATGGTATAGATTGTAGGGTATAGAGTGTAGGGTATAGAGTGTAGAGTGTAGGGTATAGAGTGTAGAAAGTAGGGTATAGTGTGTAGGGTATGAAGTGTAGAGTGTAGGGTATAGAGTGTAGGGTATAGAGTGTAGATTGTATGGTATAGAGTGTAGGGTATAGAGTGTATAGTGTAGGGTGTAGAGTGTAGGGTATAGAGTGTAGGGTATAGAGTGTTGGGATATAGAGTGTAGGGTATAGAGTGTAGGGTATAGAGTGTACGGTATAGATTGTAGGGTATAGAGTGTAGGGTATAGAGTGTAGGGTATAGAGTATATAGTGTAGGGTATAAAGTGTAGGGTATAGAGTGTAGAGTGTAGGGTATAGAGTGTAGGGTATAGAGTGTAGGGTATAAAGTGTAGAGTGTAGGTTATAGAGTGTAGGGTATAGAGTGTAGGGTATAGAGTGTAGGGTATAGAGTGTAGAGTGTAGGGTGTAGAGTGTAGGGTATAGAGTGTAAGATATAGAGTGTAGGGTATAGAGTGTATGTTATAGAGTGTAGGGTATAGAGTGTAGAGTGTAGGGTATAGAGTGTAGGGTATAGAGTGTACGGTATAGAGTGTAGGGTATAGAGTGTAGGGTATAAAGTGTAGAGTGTAGGGTATAGAGTGTAGGGTTTAGAGTGTATGTTATAGAGTGTAGGGTATAGAGTGTAGAGTGTAGGATATAGAGTGTAGAGTGTAGGGTATAAAGTGTAGGGTATATAGTGTATGGTATAGAGTGTAGGGTATAGAGTGTAGGGTATAGAGTGTACGGTATAGAGTGTAGAGTGTAGGGTATAGAGTGTAGAAAGTAGGGTATAGTGTGTAGGGTATAGAGTGTAGAGTGTAGGGTATAGAGTGTAGGGTATAGAGTGTAGATTGTATGGTATAGAGTGTAGGGTATAGAGTGTATAGTGTAGGGTATAGAGTGTAGAGTGTAGGGTATAGAGTGTAGGGTATAGAGTGTAGGGTATAGAGTGTAGGGTATAGAGTGTTGGGATATAGAGTGTAGGGTATAGAGTGTCGGGTATAGAGTGTAGGGTATAGATTGTAGGGTATAGAGTGTAGGGTATAGAGTATATAGTATAGGGTATAGAGTGTAGGGTATAGAGAGTAGAGTGTAGGGTATAGAGTGTAGGGTATAGAGTGTAGGGTATAGAGTGTAGGGTATATAGTGTAGAGTGTAGGGTATAGAGTGTAGGGTATAGAGTGTAGAGTGTAGGGTGTAGAGTGGAGAGTGTAGGGTATAGAGTGTAAGGTATAGAGTGTAGGGTATAGAGTGTATGTTATAGAGTGTAGGGTGTAGAGTGTAGGGTATAGAGTGTAGAAAGTAGGGTATAGTGTGTAGGGTATAGAGTGTAGGGTATAGAGTGTATGGTATAGAGTGTAGAGTGTAGGGTATAGAGTGTAGAAAGTAGGGTATAATGTGTAGGGTATAGAGTGTAGAGTGTAGGGTATAGAGTGTAGGGTATAGAGTGTAGATTGTATGGTGTAGAGTGTAGGGTATAGAGTGTATAGTGTAGGGTATAGAGTGTAGAGTGTAGGGTATAGAGTGTAGGGTATAGAGTGTTGGGATATAGAGTGTAGGGTATAGAGTGTAGGGTATAGAGTGTAGTGTATAGATTTTAGGATATAGAGTGTAGGGTATAGAGTGTAGGGTATAGAGTATATAGTGTAGGGTATAGAGTGTAGGGTATAGAGTGTAGAGTTTAGGGTATAGAGTGTAGGGTATAGAGTGTAGGGTATAGAGTGTAGGGTATAAAGTGTAGAGTGTAGGGTATAGAGTGTAGGGTATAGAGTGTAGGGTGTAGAGTGGAGAGTGTAAGGTATAGAGTGTAAGGTATAGAGTGTAGGGTATAGAGTGTATGTTATAGAGTGTAGGGTATAGAGTGTAGAGTGTAGGGTATAGAGTGTAGGGTATAGAGTGTAGGGTATAGAGTGTAGGGTATAAAGTGTAGAGTGTAGGGTATAGAGTGTAGGGTATAGAGTGTAGGTGACGGGCACAAGGGGGCATTCTTTGCGTCTGGAGGAGAGAAGGTTTTTCCACCAACATAGAAGAGGATTCTTTACTGTTAGGGCAGTGAGAATCTGGAATTGCTTGCCTGAGGAGGTGGTGATGGCGAACTCAGTCGAGGGGTTCAAGAGAGGCCTGGATGTCTTCCTGGAGCAGAACAATATTGTATCATACAATTATTAGGTTCTGTAGAAGGACGTAGATCTGGGTATTTATTATGATGGAATATAGGCTGAACTGGATGGACAAATGTCTTTTTTCGGCCTTACTAACTATGTTACTATGTTACTATGTTACTAGAGTGTAGGATATAGAGTGTAGAGTGTAGGGTATAGAGTGTAGGGTATATAGTGTAGGGTATAGATTGTAGGGTATAGAGTGTAGAGTGTAGGGTATAGAGTGTAGGGCATAGAGTGTAGAGTGTAGGGTATAGAGTGTATGGTATAGAGTGTAGGGTGTAGAGTGCATGGTATAGAGTGTAGGGTATAGAGTGTAGAGTGTAGGTTATAGAGTGTAGGGTGTAGAGTGTAGGGTATAGAGTGTAGGGTGTAGAGTGTAGGGTATAAAGTGTAGGGTATAGAGTGTAGGGTGTAGAGTGTAGGGTATAGAGTGTAGAGTGTAGGGTATAGAGTGTATGGTATGATGTGTAGGGTATAGAGTGTAGGGTGTAGAGTGTAGGGTATAGAGTGTAGGGTATAGAGTGTAGGGTATAGAGTGTAGGGTATAGAGTGTAGGTTATATAGTGTAGGGTATAGAGTATAGAGTGTAGGGTATAGAGTGTAGGGTATAGAGTGTAGAGTGTAGGGTATAGAGTGTAGAGTGTAGGGTATAGAGTGTAGGGTATAGAGTGTATAGTATAGAGTGTAGGGTATAGAGTGTAGGGTATAGAGTGTAGAGTGTAGGGATTAGAGTGTAGGGTATAGAGTGTATTGTATAGAGTGTAGAGTGTAGGGTATAGAGTGTAGGGTATAGAGTGTACGGTATAGAGTGTTGGGCTATAGAGTGTAGGGTATAGAGTATAGGGTTTAGAGTGTAGGGTATAGAGTGTAGGGTATACAGTGTAGGGTATAAAGTGTAGAGTGTAGGGTATAGAGTGTAGGGTATAGAGTGTAGGGTATAGAGTGTAGGGTATAGAGTGTAGAGTGTAGAGTGTAGGTTATAGAGTGTAGAGTTTAGGGTATAGAGTGTAGGGTATAGAGTGTAGGGTTTAGAGTGTATGGTATAGAGTGTAGGGTATAGAGTGTAGAGTGTAGGGTATAGAGTGTAGGGTATAGAGTGTAGGGTATAGAGTGTAGGGTATAGAGTGTAGAGTGTAGAGTGTAGGTTATAGAGTGTAGAGTTTAGGGTATAGAGTGTAGGGTATAGAGTGTAGGGTTTAGAGTGTATGGTATAGAGTGTAGGGTATAGAGTGTAGAGTGTAGGGTATAGAGTGTAGGGTATAAAGTGTAGGGTATAGATTGTAGGGTATAGAGTGTATGGTGTAGAGTGTAAGGTATAGAGTGTATAGTGTAGGGTATAGAGTGTAGGGTTTAGAGTGTAGGGTATTGAGTGTAGGGTATAGAGTGTAGAGTGTAGGGTATAGAGTGTATGGTATAGAGTGTAGGGTATAGAGTGTAGGGTATAGAGTGTAGAGTGTAGGGTATAAAGTTTAGGGTATAGAGTGTATGGTGTAGAGTGTAGGGTATAGAGTGTAGGGTATAGAGTGTATGGTATAGAGTGTAGGGAATAGAGTGTAGAGTGTAGGGTATAGAGTGTATGGTATAGAGTGTAGGGTATAGAGTGTAGAGGGTAGAGTGTAGGGTATAGAGTGTAGGGTATAGAGTGTAGAGTGTAGGGTATAGAGTGTAGGGTATAGAGTGTAGGGTGTAGAGTGTAGGGTATAGAGTGTAGGGTGTAGAGTGTAGGGTATAAAGTGTAGGGTATAGAGTGTAGGGTGTAGAGTGTAGGGTATAGAGTGTAGAGTGTAGGGTATAGAGTGTATTGTATAATGTGTAGGTTATAGAGTGTAGAGTGTAGGGTATAGAGTGTAGGGTATATAGTATAGAGTGTAGGGTATAGAGTGTAGGGTATAGAGTGTAGAGTGTAGGGTATAGAGTTTAGAGTGTAGGGTATAGAGTGTAGGGTATAGAGTGTATGGTATAGAGTGTAGGGTATAGAGTGTAGGGTATAGAGTGTAGAGTGTAGGGATTAGAGTGTAGGGTATAGAGTGTAGGGTATAGAGTGTAGAGTGTAGGGTATAGAGTGTAGGGTATAGAGTGTACGGTATAGAGTGTTGGGCTATAGAGTGTAGGGTATAGAGTGTAGGGTATAGAGTGTAGGGTATAGAGTGTAGGGTATACAGTGTAGGGTATAAAGTGTAGAGTGTAGGGTATAGAGTGTAGGGTATAGAGTGTAGGGTATAGAGTGTAGGGTATAGAGTGTAGAGTGTAGGGTATAGAGTGTAGAGTTTAGGGTATAGAGTGTAGGGTATAGAGTGTAGGGTTTAGAGTGTATGGTATAGAGTGTAGGGTATAGAGTGTAGAGTGTAGGGTATAGAGTGTAGGGTATAGAGTGTAGGGTATAGAGTGTATGGTATAGAGTGTACGGTATAGAGTGTAGAGTGTAGGGTATAGAGTGTAGGGTATAAAGTGTAGGGTATAGATTGTAGGGTATAGAGTGTAGAATGTAGGGTATAGAGTATAGGGTATAGAGTGTATGGTGTAGAGTGTAGGGTATAGAGTGTATAGTGTAGGGTATAGAGTGTAGGGTTTAGAGTGTAGGGTATTGAGTGTAGGGTATAGAGTGTAGAGTGTAGGGTGTAGAGTGTATGGTATAGAGTGTAGGGTATAGAGTGTATGGTATAGAGTGTAGGGTATAGAGTGTAGAGGGTAGAGTGTAGGGTATAGAGTGTAGGGTATAGAGTGTAGGGTATAGAGTGTAGAGTGTAGGGTATAGAGTGTAGGTATAGAGTGTAGGGTGTAGAGTGTAGGGTATAGAGTGTAGGTTATAGAGTGTAGAGTGTAGGGTATAAAGTGTAGGGTATAGAGTGTAGGGTGTAGAGTGTAGGGTATAGAATGTAGAGTGTAGGGTATAGAGTGTATGGTATAATGTGTAGGGTATAGAGTGTAGAGTGTAGGGTATAGAGTGTAGGGTATAGAGTGTAGGGTATAGAGTGTAGAGTGTAGGGTATAGAGTGTAGAGTGTAGGGTATAGAGTGTAGGGTATAGAGTGTATGGTATAGAGTGTAGGGTATAGAGTGTAGGGTATAGAGTGTAGAGTGTAGGGATTAGAGTGTAGGGTATAGAGTGTAGGGTATAGAGTGTAGAGTGTAGGGTATAGAGTGTAGGGTATATAGTGTACGGTATAGAGTGTTGGGCTATAGAGTGTAGGGTATAGAGTGTAGGGTATAGAGTGTAGAGTATAGAGTGTAGGGTATACAGTGTAGGGTATAAAGTGTAGAGTGTAGGGTATAGAGTGTAGGGTATAGAGTGTAGGGTATAGAGTGTAGGGTATAGAGTGTAGAGTGTAGGGTATAGAGTGTAGGGTATAAAGTGTAGGGTATAGATTGTAGGGTATAGAGTGTAGAATGTAGGGTATAGAGTATAGGGTATAGAGTGTATGGTGTAGAGTGTAGGGTATAGAGTGTATAGTGTAGGGTATAGAGTGTAGGGTTTAGAGTGTAGGGTATTGAGTGTAGGGTATAGAGTGTAGAGTGTAGGGTATAGAGTGTATGGTATAGAGTGTAGGGTATAGAGTGTAGGGTATAGAGTGTAGGGTATAGAGTGTAGAGTGTAGGGTATGGAGTTTAGGGTATAGAGTGTATGGTATAGAGTGTAGAGTTTGGGTATAGAGTGTATAGTGTAGGGTATAGAGTGTAGGGTATAGAGTGTAGGGTATAGAGTGTATGGTATAGAGTGTAGGGAATAGAGTGTAGAGTGTAGGGTATAGAGTGTATGGTATAGAGTGTAGGGTATAGAGTGTAGAGTATAGAGTGTAGGGTATAGAGTGTAGGGTATAGAGTGTAGGGTATAGAATGTATGGTATAGAGTGTAGGGAATAGAGTGTAGAGTGTAGGGTATAGAGTGTATGGTATAGAGTGTAGGGTATAGAGTGTAGAGGGTAGAGTGTAGGGTATAGAGTGTAGGGTATAGAGTGTAGGGTATAGAGTGTAGAGTGTAGGGTATAGAGTGTAGGGTATAGAGTGTAGGGTATAGAGTGTAGAGTGTAGGGATTAGAGTGTAGGGTATAGAGTGTAGGGTATAGAGTGTAGAGTGTAGGGTATAGAGTGTAGAGTATAGAGTATAGAGTGTAGGGTATAGATTGTAGGGTATAGAGTGTAAAGTGTAGAGTGTAGAGTATAGAGTGTAGAGTGTAGGGTATAGAGTGTAGGGTATAGAACGTAGGGTGTAGGGTATAGAGTGTAGGGTATAGAGTGTAGGGTATAGAGTGTAGAGTGTAGAGTATAGAGTGTATGGTATAGAGTGTAGGGTGTAGAGTGTAGGGTATAGAGTGTAGAGTGTAGGGTATAGAGTGTAGGGTATATAGTGTATGGTATACAGTGTAGAGTGTAGAGTGTAGGGTATAGAGTGTATATTGTAGGGTATAGAGTGTAGGGTATAGAGTGTATGGTATAGATTGTAGGGTATAGAGTGTAGAGTGTAGGGTATAGAGTGTAGGGTATAGTGTGTAGGGTATAGAGTGTAGGGTATAGGGTGTAGGTTATAGAGTGTAGGGTATAGGGTGTAGGGAATAGAGTATAGAGTGCAGGGTATAGAGTGTAGGGTATATAGTGTAGAGTATAGAGTGTAGGGTATAGAGTGTAGGGTGTAGAGTGTAGAGTGTAGGGTATAGAGTGTAGGGTATAGAGTGTAGGGTATAGAGTGTAGAGTGTAGGGTATAGAGTGTAGGGTATAGAGTGTAGAGTGTAGGGTATAGAGTGTAGAGTGTAGGGTATAGAGTGTAGGGTATAGAGTGTAGGGTATAGAGTGTAGGGTATAGAGTGTAGAGTGTAGGGTATAGAGTGTAGGGTATAGAGTGTAGGGTATATAGTGTAGGGTATAGAGTGTAGAGTGTAGGGTATAGAGTGTAGGGTATAGAGTGTATGGAATAGAGTTTAGAGTGTAGAGTGTAGGGTATAGAGTGTAGGGTATAGAGTGTATGGTATAGAGTGTAGGGTATAGAGTGTGGGGTATAGAGTGTAGGGTATAGAGTGTAGAGTGTAGGGATTAGAGTGTAGGGTATAGAGTGTAGGATATAGAGTTTATGGAATAGAGTGTAGGGTATAGAGTGAAGAGTGTAGGGTATAGAGTGTAGGGTATAGAGCGTAGGGTGTAGGGTATAGAGTGTAGGGTATAGAGTGTAGGTTATATAGTGTATGGTATAGAGTGTAGGGTGTAGAGTGTAGGGTATAGAGTGTAGGTTATAGAGTGTAGAGTGTAGGGCATAGAGTGTATGGTATAGAGTGTAGGGTGTAGAGTGTATAGTATAGAGTGTAGGGTATAGATTGTATGGTATAGAGTTTAGAGTGTAGGGTATAGAGTGTAGAATATAGAGTGTAGAGTGTAGGGTATAGAGTGTAGGGTATAGAGTGTAGGGTATAGAGTGTACGGTATAGAGCGTATGATATAGAGTGTATGGTATATAGTGTAGGGTATAGAGTGTTTGGTATTGAGTGTAAGGTATAGAGTGTAGAGAGTATGGTATAGATTTTAGAGTGTAGAGTGTAGGGTATAGAGTGTAGGGTATAGAGTGTATGGAATAGAGTGTATGGTATAGAGTGTAGGGTGTAGAGTGTAGGGTATAGAGTGTAGAGTGTCGGGTATAGAGTGTAGAGTGTAGGGTATAGAGTGTATGATATAGAGTGTAGGGTATAGAGTGTATGGTATAGATTGCAGGGTATAAAGTGTAGGGTATAGAGTGTAGGGTATAGAGTGTAGAGTGTAGGGTATAGAGTGTAGGGTATAGAGTGTATGGTATAGAGTGTATGGTATAGATTGTAGGGTATAGAGTGTAGGGTATAGAGTGTAGAGTGTAGGGTATAGAGTGTAGAAAGTAGGGTATAGTGTGTAGGGCATAGAGTGTAGAGTGTAGGGTATAGAGTGTAGGGTATAGAGTGTAGATTGTATGGTATAGAGTGTAGGGTATAGAGTGTATAGTGTAGAGTATAGAGTATAGAGTGTAGGGTATAGAGTGTAGGGTATAGCGTGTAGGGTATAGAGTGTAGGGTATAGAGTATATAGTGTAGGGTATAGAGTGTAGGGTATAGAGTGTAGAGTGTAGGGTATAGAGTGTAGGGTATAGAGTGTAGGGTATAGAGTGTAGGGTATAAAGTGTAGAGTGTAGGGTATAGAGTCTAGGGTATAGAGTGTAGGGTGTAGAGTGTAGAGTGTAGGGTATAGAGTGTAAGGTATAGAGTGTAGGGTATAGATTATATGTTATAGAGTGTAGGAAATAGAATGTAGAGTGTAGGGTATAGAGTGTAGGGTATAGAGTGTAGGGTATAGAGTGTAGGGTATAGAGTGTAGGGTATAAAGTGTAGAGTGTAGGGTATAGAGTGTAGGGTATAGAGTGTAGGGTATAGAGTGTATGGTATAGATTGTATGGTATAGAGTGTAGAGTGTAGGGTATAGAGTGTAGGGTATAGAGTGTAGGGTATATATTGTAGGGTATAGAGTGTAGAGTGTAGGGTATAGAGTGTAGGGTATAGAGTGTATGGTGTAGAGTGTATAGTGTAGGGTATAGAGTGTAGGGTATAGAGTGTAGGGTATAGAGTGTATGGTATAGAGTGTACAGTATAGAGTGTATAGTGTAGGGTATAGAGTGTAGGGTATAGAGTGTACGGTATAGAGTGTATGATATAGAGTGTATGGTATATAGTGTAGGGTATAGAGTGTTTGGTATAGAGTGTAAGGTATAGAGTGTAGAGAGTAGGGTATAGATTTTAGAGTGTAGAGTGTAGGGTATAGAGTGTAGGGTATAGAGTGTATGGAATAGAGTGTATGGTATAGAGTGTAGGGTGTAGAGTGTAGGGTATAGAGTGTAGAGTGTGGTTTATAGAGTGTAGAGTGTAGGGTATAGAGTGTAGAGTGTAGGGTATAGAGTGTAGGGTATAGAGTGTAGAGTGTAGGGTATAGAGTGTAGGGTATAGAGTGTATGGTATAGAGTGTAGGGTATAGAGTGTAGGCTATAGAGTGTAGAGTGTAGGGATTAGAGTGTAGGGTATAGAGTGTAGGGTATAGAGTGTAGGGTATAGAGTGTTGGGCTATAGAGTGTTGGGTATAGAGTGTAGGGTATAGAGTGTAGGGTATAGAGTGTAGGGTATACAGTGTAGGGTATAAGGTGTAGAGTGTAGGGTATAGAGTGTAGGGTATAGAGTGTAGGGTATAGAGTGTAGAGTGTAGGGTATAGAGTGTATGATATAGAGTGTAGGGTATAGAGTGTATGGAATAGAGTGTATGGTATAGAGTGTAGGGTGTAGAGTCTAGGGTATAGAGTGTAGAGTGTAGGGTATAGAGTATATGGTATAATGTGTAGGGTATTTAGTGTAGAGTGTAGGGTATAGAGTGTAGGGTATAGAGTATAGAGTGTAGGGTATAGAGTGTAGAGTGTAGGGTATAGTGTGTAGAGTATAGAGTGTATGGTATAGAGTGTAGGGTATAGAGTGTAGGGTATAGAGTGTAGAGTGTAGGGATTAGAGTGTAGGGTATAGAGTGTAGAGTGTAGGGTATAGAGTGTAGGGTATACAGTGTAGGGTATAAAGTGTAGAGTGTAGGGTATAGAGTGTAAGGTATAGAGTGTAGGGTATAGAGTGTAGGGTATTGAGTGTAGAGTGTAGGGTATAGAGTGTAGAGTTTAGGGTATAGAGTGTAGGGTATAGAGTCTAGGGTTTAGAGTGTATGGTATAGAGTGTAGGGTATAGAGTGTAGGGTATAGAGTGTAGGGTATAGAGTGTATGGTATAGAGTGTACGGTATAGAGTGTAGAGTGTAGGGTATAGAGTGTAGGGTATAAAGTGTAGGGTATAGATTGTAGGGTATAGAGTGTAGAATGTAGGGTATAGAGTCTAGGGGATAGAGTGTATGGTGTAGAGTGTAGGGTATAGAGTGTATAGTGTAGGGTATAGAGTGTAGGGTTTAGAGTGTAGGGTATAGAGTGTAGGGTATAGAGTGTAGAGTGTAGGGTATAGAGTGTATGGTATAGAGTGTAGGGTATAGAGTGTAAGGTATAGAGTGTAGGGTATAGAGTGTAGGGTATAGAGTGTAGAGTGTAGGGTATAGAGTTTAGGGTATAGAGTGTATGGTATAGAGTGTAGAGTGTAGGGTATAGAGTGAATAGTGTAGGGTATAGAGTGTAGGGTATAGAGTGTAGGGTATAGAGTGTATGGTATAGAGTGTAGGGAATAGAGTGTAGAGTGTAGGGTATAGAGTGTATGGTATAGAGTGTAGGGTATAGAGTGTAGAGTATAGAGTGTAGGGTATAGAGTGTAAGGTATAGAGTGTAGGGTATAGAATGTATGGTATAGAGTGTAGGGAATAGAGTGTAGAGTGTAGGGTATAGAGTGTATGGTGTAGAGTGTAGGGTATAGAGTGTAGAGGGTAGAGTGTAGGGTATAGAGTGTAGGGTATAGAGTGTAGAGTGTAGGGTATAGAGTGTAGGGTATAGAGTGTAGGGTGTAGAGTGTAGGGTATAGAGTGTAGGGTGTAGAGTGTAGGGTATAAAGTGTAGGGTATAGAGTGTAGGGTGTAGAGTGTAGGGTATAGAGTGTAGAGTGTAGGGTATAGAGTGTATTGTATAATGTGTAGGTTATAGAGTGTAGAGTGTAGGGTATAGAGTGTAGGGTATATAGTATAGAGTGTAGGGTATAGAGTGTAGGGTATAGAGTGTAGAGTGTAGGGTATAGAGTTTAGAGTGTAGGGTATAGAGTGTAGGGTATAGAGTGTATGGTATAGAGTGTAGGGTATAGAGTGTAGGGTATAGAGTGTAGAGTGTAGGGATTAGAGTGTAGGGTATAGAGTGTAGGGTATAGAGTGTAGAGTGTAGGGTATAGAGTGTAGGGTATAGAGTGTACGGTATAGAGTGTTGGGCTATAGAGTGTAGGGTATAGAGTGTAGGGTATAGAGTGTAGGGTATAGAGTGTAGGGTATACAGTGTAGGGTATAAAGTGTAGAGTGTAGGGTATAGAGTGTAGGGTATAGAGTGTAGGGTATAGAGTGTAGGGTATAGAGTGTAGAGTGTAGGGTATAGAGTGTAGAGTTTAGGGTATAGAGTGTAGGGTATAGAGTGTAGGGTTTAGAGTGTATGGTATAGAGTGTAGGGTATAGAGTGTAGAGTGTAGGGTATAGAGTGTAGGGTATAGAGTGTAGGGTATAGAGTGTATGGTATAGAGTGTACGGTATAGAGTGTAGAGTGTAGGGTATAGAGTGTAGGGTATAAAGTGTAGGGTATAGATTGTAGGGTATAGAGTGTAGAATGTAGGGTATAGAGTATAGGGTATAGAGTGTATGGTGTAGAGTGTAGGGTATAGAGTGTATAGTGTAGGGTATAGAGTGTAGGGTTTAGAGTGTAGGGTATTGAGTGTAGGGTATAGAGTGTAGAGTGTAGGGTGTAGAGTGTATGGTATAGAGTGTAGGGTATAGAGTGTATGGTATAGAGTGTAGGGTATAGAGTGTAGAGGGTAGAGTGTAGGGTATAGAGTGTAGGGTATAGAGTGTAGGGTATAGAGTGTAGAGTGTAGGGTATAGAGTGTAGGTATAGAGTGTAGGGTGTAGAGTGTAGGGTATAGAGTGTAGGTTATAGAGTGTAGAGTGTAGGGTATAAAGTGTAGGGTATAGAGTGTAGGGTGTAGAGTGTAGGGTATAGAATGTAGAGTGTAGGGTATAGAGTGTATGGTATAATGTGTAGGGTATAGAGTGTAGAGTGTAGGGTATAGAGTGTAGGGTATAGAGTGTAGGGTATAGAGTGTAGAGTGTAGGGTATAGAGTGTAGAGTGTAGGGTATAGAGTGTAGGGTATAGAGTGTATGGTATAGAGTGTAGGGTATAGAGTGTAGGGTATAGAGTGTAGAGTGTAGGGATTAGAGTGTAGGGTATAGAGTGTAGGGTATAGAGTGTAGAGTGTAGGGTATAGAGTGTAGGGTATATAGTGTACGGTATAGAGTGTTGGGCTATAGAGTGTAGGGTATAGAGTGTAGGGTATAGAGTGTAGAGTATAGAGTGTAGGGTATACAGTGTAGGGTATAAAGTGTAGAGTGTAGGGTATAGAGTGTAGGGTATAGAGTGTAGGGTATAGAGTGTAGGGTATAGAGTGTAGAGTGTAGGGTATAGAGTGTAGGGTATAAAGTGTAGGGTATAGATTGTATGGTATAGAGTGTAGAATGTAGGGTATAGAGTATAGGGTATAGAGTGTATGGTGTAGAGTGTAGGGTATAGAGTGTATAGTGTAGGGTATAGAGTGTAGGGTTTAGAGTGTAGGGTATTGAGTGTAGGGTATAGAGTGTAGAGTGTAGGGTATAGAGTGTATGGTATAGAGTGTAGGGTATAGAGTGTAGGGTATAGAGTGTAGGGTATAGAGTGTAGAGTGTAGGGTATGGAGTTTAGGGTATAGAGTGTATGGTATAGAGTGTAGAGTTTGGGTATAGAGTGTATAGTGTAGGGTATAGAGTGTAGGGTATAGAGTGTAGGGTATAGAGTGTATGGTATAGAGTGTAGGGAATAGAGTGTAGAGTGTAGGGTATAGAGTGTATGGTATAGAGTGTAGGGTATAGAGTGTAGAGTATAGAGTGTAGGGTATAGAGTGTAGGGTATAGAGTGTAGGGTATAGAATGTATGGTATAGAGTGTAGGGAATAGAGTGTAGAGTGTAGGGTATAGAGTGTATGGTATAGAGTGTAGGGTATAGAGTGTAGAGGGTAGAGTGTAGGGTATAGAGTGTAGGGTATAGAGTGTAGGGTATAGAGTGTAGAGTGTAGGGTATAGAGTGTAGGGTATAGAGTGTAGGGTATAGAGTGTAGATTGTATGGTATAGAGTGTAGGGTATAGAGTGTATAGTGTAGAGTATAGAGTATAGAGTGTAGGGTATAGAGTGTAGGGTATAGCGTGTAGGGTATAGAGTGTAGGGTATAGAGTATATAGTGTAGGGTATAGAGTGTAGGGTATAGAGTGTAGAGTGTAGGGTATAGAGTGTAGGGTATAGAGTGTAGGGTATAGAGTGTAGGGTATAAAGTGTAGAGTGTAGGGTATAGAGTCTAGGGTATAGAGTGTAGGGTGTAGAGTGTAGAGTGTAGGGTATAGAGTGTAAGGTATAGAGTGTAGGGTATAGATTATATGTTATAGAGTGTAGGAAATAGAATGTAGAGTGTAGGGTATAGAGTGTAGGGTATAGAGTGTAGGGTATAGAGTGTAGGGTATAGAGTGTAGGGTATAAAGTGTAGAGTGTAGGGTATAGAGTGTAGGGTATAGAGTGTAGGGTATAGAGTGTATGGTATAGATTGTATGGTATAGAGTGTAGAGTGTAGGGTATAGAGTGTAGGGTATAGAGTGTAGGGTATATATTGTAGGGTATAGAGTGTAGAGTGTAGGGTATAGAGTGTAGGGTATAGAGTGTATGGTGTAGAGTGTATAGTGTAGGGTATAGAGTGTAGGGTATAGAGTGTAGGGTATAGAGTGTATGGTATAGAGTGTACAGTATAGAGTGTATAGTGTAGGGTATAGAGTGTAGGGTATAGAGTGTACGGTATAGAGTGTATGATATAGAGTGTATGGTATATAGTGTAGGGTATAGAGTGTTTGGTATAGAGTGTAAGGTATAGAGTGTAGAGAGTAGGGTATAGATTTTAGAGTGTAGAGTGTAGGGTATAGAGTGTAGGGTATAGAGTGTATGGAATAGAGTGTATGGTATAGAGTGTAGGGTGTAGAGTGTAGGGTATAGAGTGTAGAGTGTGGTTTATAGAGTGTAGAGTGTAGGGTATAGAGTGTAGAGTGTAGGGTATAGAGTGTAGGGTATAGAGTGTAGAGTGTAGGGTATAGAGTGTAGGGTATAGAGTGTATGGTATAGAGTGTAGGGTATAGAGTGTAGGCTATAGAGTGTAGAGTGTAGGGATTAGAGTGTAGGGTATAGAGTGTAGGGTATAGAGTGTAGGGTATAGAGTGTTGGGCTATAGAGTGTTGGGTATAGAGTGTAGGGTATAGAGTGTAGGGTATAGAGTGTAGGGTATACAGTGTAGGGTATAAGGTGTAGAGTGTAGGGTATAGAGTGTAGGGTATAGAGTGTAGGGTATAGAGTGTAGAGTGTAGGGTATAGAGTGTATGATATAGAGTGTAGGGTATAGAGTGTATGGAATAGAGTGTATGGTATAGAGTGTAGGGTGTAGAGTCTAGGGTATAGAGTGTAGAGTGTAGGGTATAGAGTATATGGTATAATGTGTAGGGTATTTAGTGTAGAGTGTAGGGTATAGAGTGTAGGGTATAGAGTATAGAGTGTAGGGTATAGAGTGTAGAGTGTAGGGTATAGTGTGTAGAGTATAGAGTGTATGGTATAGAGTGTAGGGTATAGAGTGTAGGGTATAGAGTGTAGAGTGTAGGGATTAGAGTGTAGGGTATAGAGTGTAGAGTGTAGGGTATAGAGTGTAGGGTATACAGTGTAGGGTATAAAGTGTAGAGTGTAGGGTATAGAGTGTAAGGTATAGAGTGTAGGGTATAGAGTGTAGGGTATTGAGTGTAGAGTGTAGGGTATAGAGTGTAGAGTTTAGGGTATAGAGTGTAGGGTATAGAGTCTAGGGTTTAGAGTGTATGGTATAGAGTGTAGGGTATAGAGTGTAGGGTATAGAGTGTAGGGTATAGAGTGTATGGTATAGAGTGTACGGTATAGAGTGTAGAGTGTAGGGTATAGAGTGTAGGGTATAAAGTGTAGGGTATAGATTGTAGGGTATAGAGTGTAGAATGTAGGGTATAGAGTCTAGGGGATAGAGTGTATGGTGTAGAGTGTAGGGTATAGAGTGTATAGTGTAGGGTATAGAGTGTAGGGTTTAGAGTGTAGGGTATAGAGTGTAGGGTATAGAGTGTAGAGTGTAGGGTATAGAGTGTATGGTATAGAGTGTAGGGTATAGAGTGTAAGGTATAGAGTGTAGGGTATAGAGTGTAGGGTATAGAGTGTAGAGTGTAGGGTATAGAGTTTAGGGTATAGAGTGTATGGTATAGAGTGTAGAGTGTAGGGTATAGAGTGAATAGTGTAGGGTATAGAGTGTAGGGTATAGAGTGTAGGGTATAGAGTGTATGGTATAGAGTGTAGGGAATAGAGTGTAGAGTGTAGGGTATAGAGTGTATGGTATAGAGTGTAGGGTATAGAGTGTAGAGTATAGAGTGTAGGGTATAGAGTGTAAGGTATAGAGTGTAGGGTATAGAATGTATGGTATAGAGTGTAGGGAATAGAGTGTAGAGTGTAGGGTATAGAGTGTATGGTGTAGAGTGTAGGGTATAGAGTGTAGAGGGTAGAGTGTAGGGTATAGAGTGTAGGGTATAGAGTGTAGAGTGTAGGGTATAGAGTGTAGGGTATAGAGTGTAGGGTGTAGAGTGTAGGGTATAGAGTGTAGGGTGTAGAGTGTAGGGTATAAAGTGTAGGGTATAGAGTGTAGGGTGTAGAGTGTAGGGTATAGAGTGTAGAGTGTAGGGTATAGAGTGTATTGTATAATGTGTAGGTTATAGAGTGTAGAGTGTAGGGTATAGAGTGTAGGGTATATAGTATAGAGTGTAGGGTATAGAGTGTAGGGTATAGAGTGTAGAGTGTAGGGTATAGAGTTTAGAGTGTAGGGTATAGAGTGTAGGGTATAGAGTGTATGGTATAGAGTGTAGGGTATAGAGTGTAGGGTATAGAGTGTAGAGTGTAGGGATTAGAGTGTAGGGTATAGAGTGTAGGGTATAGAGTGTAGAGTGTAGGGTATAGAGTGTAGGGTATAGAGTGTACGGTATAGAGTGTTGGGCTATAGAGTGTAGGGTATAGAGTGTAGGGTATAGAGTGTAGGGTATAGAGTGTAGGGTATACAGTGTAGGGTATAAAGTGTAGAGTGTAGGGTATAGAGTGTAGGGTATAGAGTGTAGGGTATAGAGTGTAGGGTATAGAGTGTAGAGTGTAGGGTATAGAGTGTAGAGTTTAGGGTATAGAGTGTAGGGTATAGAGTGTAGGGTTTAGAGTGTATGGTATAGAGTGTAGGGTATAGAGTGTAGAGTGTAGGGTATAGAGTGTAGGGTATAGAGTGTAGGGTATAGAGTGTATGGTATAGAGTGTACGGTATAGAGTGTAGAGTGTAGGGTATAGAGTGTAGGGTATAAAGTGTAGGGTATAGATTGTAGGGTATAGAGTGTAGAATGTAGGGTATAGAGTATAGGGTATAGAGTGTATGGTGTAGAGTGTAGGGTATAGAGTGTATAGTGTAGGGTATAGAGTGTAGGGTTTAGAGTGTAGGGTATTGAGTGTAGGGTATAGAGTGTAGAGTGTAGGGTGTAGAGTGTATGGTATAGAGTGTAGGGTATAGAGTGTATGGTATAGAGTGTAGGGTATAGAGTGTAGAGGGTAGAGTGTAGGGTATAGAGTGTAGGGTATAGAGTGTAGGGTATAGAGTGTAGAGTGTAGGGTATAGAGTGTAGGTATAGAGTGTAGGGTGTAGAGTGTAGGGTATAGAGTGTAGGTTATAGAGTGTAGAGTGTAGGGTATAAAGTGTAGGGTATAGAGTGTAGGGTGTAGAGTGTAGGGTATAGAATGTAGAGTGTAGGGTATAGAGTGTATGGTATAATGTGTAGGGTATAGAGTGTAGAGTGTAGGGTATAGAGTGTAGGGTATAGAGTGTAGGGTATAGAGTGTAGAGTGTAGGGTATAGAGTGTAGAGTGTAGGGTATAGAGTGTAGGGTATAGAGTGTATGGTATAGAGTGTAGGGTATAGAGTGTAGGGTATAGAGTGTAGAGTGTAGGGATTAGAGTGTAGGGTATAGAGTGTAGGGTATAGAGTGTAGAGTGTAGGGTATAGAGTGTAGGGTATATAGTGTACGGTATAGAGTGTTGGGCTATAGAGTGTAGGGTATAGAGTGTAGGGTATAGAGTGTAGAGTATAGAGTGTAGGGTATACAGTGTAGGGTATAAAGTGTAGAGTGTAGGGTATAGAGTGTAGGGTATAGAGTGTAGGGTATAGAGTGTAGGGTATAGAGTGTAGAGTGTAGGGTATAGAGTGTAGGGTATAAAGTGTAGGGTATAGATTGTATGGTATAGAGTGTAGAATGTAGGGTATAGAGTATAGGGTATAGAGTGTATGGTGTAGAGTGTAGGGTATAGAGTGTATAGTGTAGGGTATAGAGTGTAGGGTTTAGAGTGTAGGGTATTGAGTGTAGGGTATAGAGTGTAGAGTGTAGGGTATAGAGTGTATGGTATAGAGTGTAGGGTATAGAGTGTAGGGTATAGAGTGTAGGGTATAGAGTGTAGAGTGTAGGGTATGGAGTTTAGGGTATAGAGTGTATGGTATAGAGTGTAGAGTTTGGGTATAGAGTGTATAGTGTAGGGTATAGAGTGTAGGGTATAGAGTGTAGGGTATAGAGTGTATGGTATAGAGTGTAGGGAATAGAGTGTAGAGTGTAGGGTATAGAGTGTATGGTATAGAGTGTAGGGTATAGAGTGTAGAGTATAGAGTGTAGGGTATAGAGTGTAGGGTATAGAGTGTAGGGTATAGAATGTATGGTATAGAGTGTAGGGAATAGAGTGTAGAGTGTAGGGTATAGAGTGTATGGTATAGAGTGTAGGGTATAGAGTGTAGAGGGTAGAGTGTAGGGTATAGAGTGTAGGGTATAGAGTGTAGGGTATAGAGTGTAGAGTGTAGGGTATAGAGTGTAGGGTATAGAGTGTAGGGTATAGAGTGTAGAGTGTAGGGATTAGAGTGTAGGGTATAGAGTGTAGGGTATAGAGTGTAGAGTGTAGGGTATAGAGTGTAGAGTATAGAGTATAGAGTGTAGGGTATAGATTGTAGGGTATAGAGTGTAAAGTGTAGAGTGTAGAGTATAGAGTGTAGAGTGTAGGGTATAGAGTGTAGGGTATAGAACGTAGGGTGTAGGGTATAGAGTGTAGGGTATAGAGTGTAGGGTATAGAGTGTAGAGTGTAGAGTATAGAGTGTATGGTATAGAGTGTAGGGTGTAGAGTGTAGGGTATAGAGTGTAGAGTGTAGGGTATAGAGTGTAGGGTATATAGTGTATGGTATACAGTGTAGAGTGTAGAGTGTAGGGTATAGAGTGTATATTGTAGGGTATAGAGTGTAGGGTATAGAGTGTATGGTATAGATTGTAGGGTATAGAGTGTAGAGTGTAGGGTATAGAGTGTAGGGTATAGTGTGTAGGGTATAGAGTGTAGGGTATAGGGTGTAGGTTATAGAGTGTAGGGTATAGGGTGTAGGGTATAGAGTATAGAGTGCAGGGTATAGAGTGTAGGGTATATAGTGTAGAGTATAGAGTGTAGGGTATAGAGTGTAGGGTGTAGAGTGTAGAGTGTAGGGTATAGAGTGTAGGGTATAGAGTGTAGGGTATAGAGTGTAGAGTGTAGGGTATAGAGTGTAGGGTATAAAGTGTAGAGTGTAGGGTATAGAGTGTAGAGTGTAGGGTATAGAGTGTAGGGTATAGAGTGTAGGGTATAGAGTGTAGGGTATAGAGTGTAGAGTGTAGGGTATAGAGTGTAGGGTATAGAGTGTAGGGTATATAGTGTAGGGTATAGAGTGTAGAGTGTAGGGTATAGAGTGTAGGGTATAGAGTGTATGGAATAGAGTTTAGAGTGTAGAGTGTAGGGTATAGAGTGTAGGGTATAGAGTGTATGGTATAGAGTGTAGGGTATAGAGTGTGGGGTATAGAGTGTAGGGTATAGAGTGTAGAGTGTAGGGATTAGAGTGTAGGGTATAGAGTGTAGGATATAGAGTGTATGGAATAGAGTGTAGGGTATAGAGTGAAGAGTGTAGGGTATAGAGTGTAGGGTATAGAGCGTAGGGTGTAGGGTATAGAGTGTAGGGTATAGAGTGTAGGTTATATAGTGTATGGTATAGAGTGTAGGGTGTAGAGTGTAGGGTATAGAGTGTAGGTTATAGAGTGTAGAGTGTAGGGCATAGAGTGTATGGTATAGAGTGTAGGGTGTAGAGTGTATAGTATAGAGTGTAGGGTATAGATTGTATGGTATAGAGTTTAGAGTGTAGGGTATAGAGTGTAGAATATAGAGTGTAGAGTGTAGGGTATAGAGTGTAGGGTATAGAGTGTAGGGTATAGAGTGTACGGTATAGAGCGTATGATATAGAGTGTATGGTATATAGTGTAGGGTATAGAGTGTTTGGTATTGAGTGTAAGGTATAGAGTGTAGAGAGTATGGTATAGATTTTAGAGTGTAGAGTGTAGGGTATAGAGTGTAGGGTATAGAGTGTATGGAATAGAGTGTATGGTATAGAGTGTAGGGTGTAGAGTGTAGGGTATAGAGTGTAGAGTGTCGGGTATAGAGTGTAGAGTGTAGGGTATAGAGTGTATGATATAGAGTGTAGGGTATAGAGTGTATGGTATAGATTGCAGGGTATAAAGTGTAGGGTATAGAGTGTAGGGTATAGAGTGTAGAGTGTAGGGTATAGAGTGTAGGGTATAGAGTGTATGGTATAGAGTGTATGGTATAGATTGTAGGGTATAGAGTGTAGGGTATAGAGTGTAGAGTGTAGGGTATAGAGTGTAGAAAGTAGGGTATAGTGTGTAGGGCATAGAGTGTAGAGTGTAGGGTATAGAGTGTAGGGTATAGAGTGTAGATTGTATGGTATAGAGTGTAGGGTATAGAGTGTATAGTGTAGAGTATAGAGTATAGAGTGTAGGGTATAGAGTGTAGGGTATAGCGTGTAGGGTATAGAGTGTAGGGTATAGAGTATATAGTGTAGGGTATAGAGTGTAGGGTATAGAGTGTAGAGTGTAGGGTATAGAGTGTAGGGTATAGAGTGTAGGGTATAGAGTGTAGGGTATAAAGTGTAGAGTGTAGGGTATAGAGTGTAGGGTATAGAGTGTAGGGTGTAGAGTGTAGAGTGTAGGGTATAGAGTGTAAGGTATAGAGTGTAGGGTATAGATTATATGTTATAGAGTGTAGGAAATAGAATGTAGAGTGTAGGGTATAGAGTGTAGGGTATAGAGTGTAGGGTATAGAGTGTAGGGTATAGAGTGTAGGGTATAAAGTGTAGAGTGTAGGGTATAGAGTGTAGGGTATAGAGTGTAGGGTATAGAGTGTATGGTATAGATTGTATGGTATAGAGTGTAGAGTGTAGGTTATAGAGTGTAGGGTATAGAGTGTAGGGTATATATTGTAGGGTATAGAGTGTAGAGTGTAGGGTATAGAGTGTAGGGTATAGAGTGTATGGTGTAGAGTGTATAGTGTAGGGTATAGAGTGTAGGGTATAGAGTGTAGGGTATAGAGTGTATGGTATAGAGTGTACAGTATAGAGTGTATAGTGTAGGGTATAGAGTGTAGGGTATAGAGTGTACGGTATAGAGTGTATGATATAGAGTGTATGGTATATAGTGTAGGGTATAGAGTGTTTGGTATAGAGTGTAAGGTATAGAGTGTAGAGAGTAGGGTATAGATTTTAGAGTGTAGAGTGTAGGGTATAGAGTGTAGGGTATAGAGTGTATGGAATAGAGTGTATGGTATAGAGTGTAGGGTGTAGAGTGTAGGGTATAGAGTGTAGAGTGTGGTTTATAGAGTGTAGAGTGTAGGGTATAGAGTGTAGAGTGTAGGGTATAGAGTGTAGGGTATAGAGTGTAGAGTGTAGGGTATAGAGTGTAGGGTATAGAGTGTATGGTATAGAGTGTAGGGTATAGAGTGTAGGCTATAGAGTGTAGAGTGTAGGGATTAGAGTGTAGGGTATAGAGTGTAGGGTATAGAGTGTAGGGTATAGAGTGTTGGGCTATAGAGTGTTGGGTATAGAGTGTAGGGTATAGAGTGTAGGGTATAGAGTGTAGGGTATACAGTGTAGGGTATAAGGTGTAGAGTGTAGGGTATAGAGTGTAGGGTATAGAGTGTAGGGTATAGAGTGTAGAGTGTAGGGTATAGAGTGTATGATATAGAGTGTAGGGTATAGAGTGTATGGAATAGAGTGTATGGTATAGAGTGTAGGGTGTAGAGTCTAGGGTATAGAGTGTAGAGTGTAGGGTATAGAGTATATGGTATAATGTGTAGGGTATTTAGTGTAGAGTGTAGGGTATAGAGTGTAGGGTATAGAGTATAGAGTGTAGGGTATAGAGTGTAGAGTGTAGGGTAGAGAGTGTAGAGTGTAGGGTATAGTGTGTAGAGTATAGAGTGTATGGTATAGAGTGTAGGGTATAGAGTGTAGGGTATAGAGTGTAGAGTGTAGGGATTAGAGTGTAGGGTATAGAGTGTAGAGTGTAGGGTATAGAGTGTAGGGTATACAGTGTAGGGTATAAAGTGTAGAGTGTAGGGTATAGAGTGTAAGGTATAGAGTGTAGGGTATAGAGTGTAGGGTATTGAGTGTAGAGTGTAGGGTATAGAGTGTAGAGTTTAGGGTATAGAGTGTAGGGTATAGAGTCTAGGGTTTAGAGTGTATGGTATAGAGTGTAGGGTATAGAGTGTAGGGTATAGAGTGTAGGGTATAGAGTGTATGGTATAGAGTGTACGGTATAGAGTGTAGAGTGTAGGGTATAGAGTGTAGGGTATAAAGTGTAGGGTATAGATTGTAGGGTATAGAGTGTAGAATGTAGGGTATAGAGTCTAGGGGATAGAGTGTATGGTGTAGAGTGTAGGGTATAGAGTGTATAGTGTAGGGTATAGAGTGTAGGGTTTAGAGTGTAGGGTATAGAGTGTAGGGTATAGAGTGTAGAGTGTAGGGTATAGAGTGTATGGTATAGAGTGTAGGGTATAGAGTGTAAGGTATAGAGTGTAGGGTATAGAGTGTAGGGTATAGAGTGTAGAGTGTAGGGTATAGAGTTTAGGGTATAGAGTGTATGGTATAGAGTGTAGAGTGTAGGGTATAGAGTGAATAGTGTAGGGTATAGAGTGTAGGGTATAGAGTGTAGGGTATAGAGTGTATGGTATAGAGTGTAGGGAATAGAGTGTAGAGTGTAGGGTATAGAGTGTATGGTATAGAGTGTAGGGTATAGAGTGTAGAGTATAGAGTGTAGGGTATAGAGTGTAAGGTATAGAGTGTAGGGTATAGAATGTATGGTATAGAGTGTAGGGAATAGAGTGTAGAGTGTAGGGTATAGAGTGTATGGTGTAGAGTGTAGGGTATAGAGTGTATAGTGTAGGGTATAGAGTGCAGGGTATAGAGTGTATGGAATAGAGTGTATGGAATATAGTGTATGGTATAGAGTGTAGAGTGTAGGGTATAGAGTGTAGGGTATAGAGCGTAGGGTGTAGGGTGTAGATTGTAGGGTATAGAGTGTAGGGTATAGAGTGTAGAGTGTAGGGTATAGACTGCATGGTATAGAGTGTAGGGTGTAGAGTGTATGGTATAGAGTGTACAGTATAGAGTGTATGGTATAGAGTGTAGAGTGTAGGGTATAGAGTGTATGGTATAGAGTATAGGGTGTAGAGTGTATAGTATAGAGTGTAGGGTACAGAGTGTAGAGTGTAGGGTATAGAGTGTAGGGTATAGCGTGTAGGGTATAGAGTGTAGGGTATAGAGTGTACGGAATAGAGTGTATGATATAGAGTGTATGGTATATAGTGTAGGGTATAGAGTGTTTGGTATTGAGTGTAAGGTATAGAGTGTAGAGAGTAGGGTATAGATTTTAGAGTGTAGAGTGTAGGGTATAGAGTGTAGGGTATAGAGTGTATGGAATAGAGTGTATGGTATAGAGTGTAGGGTGTAGAGTGTAGGGTATAGAGTGTAGAGTGTGGGGTATAGAGTGTAGAGTGTAGGGTATAGAGTGTATGATATAGAGTGTAGGGTATAGAGTGTATGGTATAGATTGCAGGGTATAGAGTGTAGGATATAGAGTGTAGGGTATAGAGTGTAGAGTGTAGGGTATAGAGTGTATGATATAGAGTGTAGGGTATAGAGTGTATGGAATAGAGTGTATGGTATAGAGTGTAGGGTATAGAGTGTAGGGTATAGAGTGTAGGGTATAGAGTGTAGAGTGTAGGGTATAGAGTGTATGATATAGAGTGTAGGGTATAGAGTGTATGGAATAGAGTGTATGGTATAGAGTGTAGGGTGTAGAGTCTAGGGTATAGAGTGTAGAGTGTAGGGTATAGAGTGTATGGTATAATGTGTAGGGTATAGAGTGTAGAGTGTAGGGTATAGAGTGTAGGGTATAGAGTATAGAGTGTAGGGTATAGAGTGTAGAGTGTAGGGTATAGAGTGTAGAGTGTAGGGTATAGAGTGTAGGGTATAGAGTGTATGGTATAGAGTGTAGGGTATAGAGTGTAGGGTATAGAGTGTAGAGTGTAGGGATTAGAGTGTAGGGTATAGAGTGTAGAGTGTAGGGTATAGAGTGTAGGGTATAGAGTGTACGGTATAGAGTGTTGGGCTATAGAGTGTAGGGTATAGAGTGTAGGGTATAGAGTGAAGGGTATACAGTGTAGGGTATAAAGTGTAGAGTGTAGGGTATAGAGTGTAGGGTATAGAGTGTAGGGTATTGAGTGTAGAGTGTAGAGTGTAGGGTATAGAGTGTAGAGTTTAGGGTATAGAGTGTAGGGTATAGAGTCTAGGGTTTAGAGTGTATGGTATAGAGCGTAGGGTATAGAGTGTAGAGTGTAGGGTATAGAGTGTAGGGTATAGAGTGTAGGGTATAGAGTGTATGGTATAGAGTGTACGGTATAGAGTGTAGAGTGTAGGGTATAGAGTGTAGGGTATAACGTGTAGGGTATAGATTGTTGGGTATAGAGTGTAGAATGTAGGGTATAGAGTCTAGGGGATAGAGTGTATGGTGTAGAGTGTAGGGTATAGAGTGTATAGTGTAGGGTATAGAGTGTAGGGTTTAGAGTGTAGGGTATAGAGTGTAGGGTATAGAGTGTAGAGTGTAGGGTATAGAGTGTATGGTATAGAGTGTAGGGTATAGAGTGTAGGGTATAGAGTGTAGGATATAGAGTGTAGGGTATAGAGTGTAGAGTGTAGGGTATAGAGTTTAGGGTATAGAGTGTATGGTATAGAGTGTAGAGTGTAGGGTATAGAGTGAATAGTGTAGGGTATAGAGTGTAGGGTATAGAGTGTAGGGTATAGAGTGTATGGTATAGAGTGTAGGGAATAGAGTGTAGAGTGTAGGGTATAGAGTGTATGGTATAGAGTGTAGGGTATAGAGTGTAGAGTATAGAGTGTAGGGTATAGAGTGTAGGGTATAGAGTGTAGGGTATAGAGTGTAGGGTATAAAGTGTAGAGTGTAGGGTATAGAGTGTAGGGTTTAGAGTGTATGTTATAGAGTGTAGGGTATAGAGTGTAGAGTGTAGGATATAGAGTGTAGAGTGTAGGGTATAAAGTGTAGGGTATATAGTGTATGGTATAGAGTGTAGGGTATAGAGTGTAGGGTATAGAGTGTATGGTATAGAGTGTAGAGTGTAGGGTATAGAGTGTAGAAAGTAGGGTATAGTGTGTAGGGTATAGAATGTAGAGTGTAGGGTATAGAGTGTAGGGTATAGAGTGTAGATTGTATGGTATAGAGTGTAGGGTATAGAGTGTATAGTGTAGGGTATAGAGTGTTGAGTGTAGGGTATAGAGTGTAGGGTATAGAGTGTAGGGTATAGAGTGTAGGGTATAGAGTGTTGGGATATAGAGTGTAGGGTATAGAGTGTCGGGTATAGAGTGTAGGGTATAGATTGTAGGGTATAGAGTGTAGGGTATAGAGTATATAGTATAGGGTATAGAGTGTAGGGTATAGAGAGTAGAGTGTAGGGTATAGAGTGTAGGGTATAGAGTGTAGGGTATAGAGTGTAGGGTATATAGTGTAGAGTGTAGGGTATAGAGTGTAGGGTATAGAGTGTAGAGTGTAGGGTGTAGAGTGGAGAGTGTAGGGTATAGAGTGTAAGGTATAGAGTGTAGGGTATAGAGTGTATGTTATAGAGTGTAGGGTGTAGAGTGTAGGGTATAGAGTGTAGAAAGTAGGGTATAGTGTGTAGGGTATAGAGTGTAGGGTATAGAGTGTATGGTATAGAGTGTAGAGTGTAGGGTATAGAGTGTAGAAAGTAGGGTATAGTGTGTAGGGTATAGAGTGTAGAGTGTAGGGTATAGAGTGTAGGGTATAGAGTGTAGATTGTATGGTATAGAGTGTAGGGTATAGAGTGTATAGTGTAGGGTATAAAGTGTAGAGTGTAGGGTATAGAGTGTAGGGTATAGAGTGTTGGGATATAGAGTGTAGGGTATAGAGTGTAGGGTATAGAGTGTAGTGTATAGATTTTAGGGTATAGAGTGTAGGGTATAGAGTGTAGGGTATAGAGTATATAGTGTAGGGTATAGAGTGTAGGGTATAGAGTGTAGAGTTTAGGGTATAGAGTGTAGGGTATAGAGTGTAGGGTATAGAGTGTAGGGTATAAAGTGTAGAGTGTAGGGTATAGAGTGTAGGGTATAGAGTGTAGGGTGTAGAGTGGAGAGTGTAAGGTATAGAGTGTAAGGTATAGAGTGTAGGGTATAGAGTGTATGTTATAGAGTGTAGGGTATAGAGTGTAGAGTGTAGGGTATAGAGTGTAGGGTATAGAGTGTAGGGTATAGAGTGTAGGGTATAAAGTGTAGAGTGTAGGGTATAGAGTGTAGGGTATAGAGTGTAGAGTGTAGGATATAGAGTGTAGAGTGTAGGGTATAGAGTGTAGGGTATATAGTGTAGGGTATAGATTGTAGGGTATAGAGTGTAGAGTGTAGGGTATAGAGTGTAGGGCATAGAGTGCAGAGTGTAGGGTATAGAGTGTATGGTATAGAGTGTAGGGTGTAGAGTGCATGGTATAGAGTGTAGGGTATAGAGTGTAGAGTGTAGGTTATAGAGTGTAGGGTGTAGAGTGTAGGGTATAGAGTGTAGGGTGTAGAGTGTAGGGTATAAAGTGTAGGGTATAGAGTGTAGGGTGTAGAGTGTAGGGTATAGAGTGTAGAGTGTAGGGTATAGAGTGTATGGTATGATGTGTAGGGTATAGAGTGTAGGGTGTAGAGTGTAGGGTATAGAGTGTAGGGTATAGAGTGTAGGGTATAGAGTGTAGGGTATAGAGTGTAGGTTATATAGTGTAGGGTATAGAGCATAGAGTGTAGGGTATAGAGTGTAGGGTATAGAGTGTAGAGTGTAGAGTGTAGGGTATAGAGTGTAGAGTGTAGGGTATAGAGTGTAGGGTATAGAGTGTATGGTATAGAGTGTAGGGTATAGAGTGTAGGGTATAGAGTGTAGAGTGTAGGGATTAGAGTGTAGGGTATAGAGTGTATTGTATAGAGTGTAGAGTGTAGGGTATAGAGTGTAGGGTATAGAGTGTACGGTATAGAGTGTTGGGCTATAGAGTGTAGGGTATAGAGTATAGGGTATAGAGTGTAGGGTATAGAGTGTAGGGTATACAGTGTAGGGTATAAAGTGTAGAGTGTAGGGTATAGAGTGTAGGGTATAGAGTGTAGGGTATAGAGTGTAGGGTATAGAGTGTAGAGTGTAGAGTGTAGGGTATAGAGTGTATGATATAGAGTGTAGGGTATAGAGTGTATGGAATAGAGTGTATGGTATAGAGTGTAGGGTATAGAGTGTAGGATATAGAGTGTAGGGTATAGAGTGTAGAGTGTAGGGTATAGAGTGTATGATATAGAGTGTAGGGTATAGAGTGTATGGAATAGAGTGTATGGTATAGAGTGTAGGGTGTAGAGTCTAGGGTATAGAGTGTAGAGTGTAGGGTATAGAGTGTATGGTATAATGTGTAGGGTATAGAGTGTAGAGTGTAGGGTATAGAGTATAGAGTGTAGGGTATAGAGTGTAGAGTGTAGGGTATAGAGTGTAGAGTGTAGGGTATAGAGTGTAGGGTATAGAGTGTATGGTATAGAGTGTAGGGTATAGAGTGTAGGGTATAGAGTGTAGAGTGTAGGGATTAGAGTGTAGGGTATAGAGTGTAGAGTGTAGGGTATAGAGTGTAGGGTATAGAGTGTACGGTATAGAGTGTTGGGCTATAGAGTGTAGGGTATAGAGTGTAGGGTATAGAGTGAAGGGTATACAGTGTAGGGTATAAAGTGTAGAGTGTAGGGTATAGAGTGTAGGGTATAGAGTGTAGGGTATTGAGTGTAGAGTGTAGAGTGTAGGGTATAGAGTGTAGAGTTTAGGGTATAGAGTGTAGGGTATAGAGTCTAGGGTTTAGAGTGTATGGTATAGAGTGTAGGGTATAGAGTGTAGAGTGTAGGGTATAGAGTGTAGGGTATAGAGTGTAGGGTATAGAGTGTATGGTATAGAGTGTACGGTATAGAGTGTAGAGTGTAGGGTATAGAGTGTAGGGTATAACGTGTAGGGTATAGATTGTAGGGTATAGAGTGTAGAATGTAGGGTATAGAGTCTAGGGGATAGAGTGTATGGTGTAGAGTGTAGGGTATAGAGTGTATAGTGTAGGGTATAGAGTGTAGGGTTTAGAGTGTAGGGTATAGAGTGTAGGGTATAGAGTGTAGAGTGTAGGGTATAGAGTGTATGGTATAGAGTGTAGGGTATAGAGTGTAGGGTATAGAGTGTAGGATATAGAGTGTAGGGTATAGAGTGTAGAGTGTAGGGTATAGAGTTTAGGGTATAGAGTGTATGGTATAGAGTGTAGAGTGTAGGGTATAGAGTGAATAGTGTAGGGTATAGAGTGTAGGGTATAGAGTGTAGGGTATAGAGTGTATGGTATAGAGTGTAGGGAATAGAGTGTAGAGTGTAGGGTATAGAGTGTATGGTATAGAGTGTAGGGTATAGAGTGTAGAGTATAGAGTGTAGGGTATAGAGTGTAGGGTATAGAGTGTAGGGTATAGAGTGTAGGGTATAAAGTGTAGAGTGTAGGGTATAGAGTGTAGGGTTTAGAGTGTATGTTATAGAGTGTAGGGTATAGAGTGTAGAGTGTAGGATATAGAGTGTAGAGTGTAGGGTATAAAGTGTAGGGTATATAGTGTATGGTATAGAGTGTAGGGTATAGAGTGTAGGGTATAGAGTGTATGGTATAGAGTGTAGAGTGTAGGGTATAGAGTGTAGAAAGTAGGGTATAGTGTGTAGGGTATAGAATATAGAGTGTAGGGTATAGAGTGTAGGGTATAGAGTGTAGATTGTATGGTATAGAGTGTAGGGTATAGAGTGTATAGTGTAGGGTATAGAGTGTAGAGTGTAGGGTATAGAGTGTAGGGTATAGAGTGTAGGGTATAGAGTGTAGGGTATAGAGTGTTGGGATATAGAGTGTAGGGTATAGAGTGTCGGGTATAGAGTGTAGGGTATAGATTGTAGGGTATAGAGTGTAGGGTATAGAGTATATAGTATAGGGTATAGAGTGTAGGGTATAGAGAGTAGAGTGTAGGGTATAGAGTGTAGGGTATAGAGTGTAGGGTATAGAGTGTAGGGTATATAGTGTAGAGTGTAGGGTATAGAGTGTAGGGTATAGAGTGTAGAGTGTAGGGTGTAGAGTGGAGAGTGTAGGGTATAGAGTGTAAGGTATAGAGTGTAGGGTATAGAGTGTATGTTATAGAGTGTAGGGTGTAGAGTGTAGGGTATAGAGTGTAGAAAGTAGGGTATAGTGTGTAGGGTATAGAGTGTAGGGTATAGAGTGTATGGTATAGAGTGTAGAGTGTAGGGTATAGAGTGTAGAAAGTAGGGTATAGTGTGTAGGGTATAGAGTGTAGAGTGTAGGGTATAGAGTGTAGGGTATAGAGTGTAGATTGTATGGTATAGAGTGTAGGGTATAGAGTGTATAGTGTAGGGTATAGAGTGTAGAGTGTAGGGTATAGAGTGTAGGGTATAGAGTGTTGGGATATAGAGTGTAGGGTATAGAGTGTATGGTATAGAGTGTAGTGTATAGATTTTAGGGTATAGAGTGTAGGGTATAGAGTGTAGGGTATAGAGTATATAGTGTAGGGTATAGAGTGTAGGGTATAGAGTGTAGAGTTTAGGGTATAGAGTGTAGGGTATAGAGTGTAGGGTATAGAGTGTAGGGTATAAAGTGTAGAGTGTAGGGTATAGAGTGTAGGGTATAGAGTGTAGGGTGTAGAGTGGAGAGTGTAAGGTATAGAGTGTAAGGTATAGAGTGTAGGGTATAGAGTGTATGTTATAGAGTGTAGGGTATAGAGTGTAGAGTGTAGGGTATAGAGTGTAGGGTATAGAGTGTAGGGTATAGAGTGTAGGGTATAAAGTGTAGAGTGTAGGGTATAGAGTGTAGGGTATAGAGTGTAGAGTGTAGGATATAGAGTGTAGAGTGTAGGGTATAGAGTGTAGGGTATATAGTGTAGGGTATAGATTGTAGGGTATAGAGTGTAGAGTGTAGGGTATAGAGTGTAGGGCATAGAGTGTAGAGTGTAGGGTATAGAGTGTATGGTATAGAGTGTAGGGTGTAGAGTGCATGGTATAGAGTGTAGGGTATAGAGTGTAGAGTGTAGGTTATAGAGTGTAGGGTGTAGAGTGTAGGGTATAGAGTGTAGGGTGTAGAGTGTAGGGTATAAAGTGTAGGGTATAGAGTGTAGGGTGTAGAGTGTAGGGCAGTGTTCCCCAAGTCCGGTCCTCAAGAGCAACCAACAGGTCATGTCTTCAGGATTTCCTTAGTATTGCACAGGTGATTGAATGCTTGCCTGTCCAGGTGATGCAATTATCACCTGTGCAATACTAAGGAAATCCTGAAAACATGACCTGTTGGTGGCTCTTGAGGACCGGACTTGGGGAACACTGGTGTAGGGTATAGAGTGTAGAGTGTAGGGTATAGAGTGTATGGTATGATGTGTAGGGTATAGAGTGTAGGGTGTAGAGTGTAGGGTATAGAGTGTAGGGTATAGAGAGTAGGGTATAGAGTGTAGGGTATAGAGTGTAGGTTATATAGTGTAGGGTATAGAGTATAGAGTGTAGGGTATAGAGTGTAGGGTATAGAGTGTAGAGTGTAGAGTGTAGGGTATAGAGTGTAGAGTGTAGGGTATAGAGTGTAGGGTATAGAGTGTATGGTATAGAGTGTAGGGTATAGAGTGTAGGGTATAGAGTGTAGAGTGTAGGGATTAGAGTGTAGGGTATAGAGTGTATTGTATAGAGTGTAGAGTGTAGGGTATAGAGTGTAGGGTATAGAGTGTACGGTATAGAGTGTTGGGCTATAGAGTGTAGGGTATAGAGTATAGGGTATAGAGTGTAGGGTATAGAGTGTAGGGTATACAGTGTAGGGTATAAAGTGTAGAGTGTAGGGTATAGAGTGTAGGGTATAGAGTGTAGGGTATAGAGTGTAGGGTATAGAGTGTAGAGTGTAGAGTGTAGGGTATAGAGTGTAGAGTTTAGGGTATAGAGTGTAGGGTATAGAGTGTAGGGTTTAGAGTGTATGGTATAGAGTGTAGGGTATAGAGTGTAGAGTGTAGGGTATAGAGTGTACGGTATAGAGTGTAGGGTATAGAGTGTATGGTATAGAGTGTATGGTATAGAGTGTAGAGTGTAGGGTATAGAGTGTAGGGTATAAAGTGTAGGGTATAGATTGTAGGGTATAGAGTGTAGAATGTAGGGTATAGAGTATAGGGTATAGAGTGTATGGTGTAGAGTGTAAGGTATAGAGTGTATAGTGTAGGGTATAGAGTGTAGGGTTTAGAGTGTAGGATATTGAGTGTAGGGTATAGAGTGTAGAGTGTAGGGTATAGAGTGTATGGTATAGAGTGTAGGGTATAGAGTGTAGGGTATAGAGTGTAGGGTATAGAGTGTAGAGTGTAGGTTATAAAGTTTAGGGTATAGAGTGTATGGTGTAGAGTGTAGGGTATAGAGTGTAGGGTATAGAGTGTATGGTATAGAGTGTAGGGAATAGAGTGTAGAGTGTAGGGTATAGAGTTTAGGGTATAGAGTGTATGGTATAGAGTGTAGAGTGTAGGGTATAGAGTGAATAGTGTAGGGTATAGAGTGTAGGGTATAGAGTGTAGGGTATAGAGTGTATGGTATAGAGTGTAGGGAATAGAGTGTAGAGTGTAGGGTATAGAGTGTATGGTATAGAGTGTAGGGTATAGAGTGTAGAGTATAGAGTGTAGGGTATAGAGTGTAAGGTATAGAGTGTAGGGTATAGAATGTATGGTATAGAGTGTAGGGAATAGAGTGTAGAGTGTAGGGTATAGAGTGTATGGTGTAGAGTGTAGGGTATAGAGTGTATAGTGTAGGGTATAGAGTGCAGGGTATAGAGTGTATGGAATAGAGTGTATGGAATATAGTGTATGGTATAGAGTGTAGAGTGTAGGGTATAGAGTGTAGGGTATAGAGCGTAGGGTGTAGGGTGTAGATTGTAGGGTATAGAGTGTAGGGTATAGAGTGTAGAGTGTAGGGTATAGACTGCATGGTATAGAGTGTAGGGTGTAGAGTGTATGGTATAGAGTGTACAGTATAGAGTGTATGATATAGAGTGTAGAGTGTAGGGTATAGAGTGTATGGTATAGAGTATAGGGTGTAGAGTGTATAGTATAGAGTGTAGGGTACAGAGTGTAGAGTGTAGGGTATAGAGTGTAGGGTATAGAGTGTAGGGTATAGAGTGTAGGGTATAGAGTGTACGGAATAGAGTGTATGATATAGAGTGTATGGTATATAGTGTAGGGTATAGAGTGTTTGGTATTGAGTGTAAGGTATAGAGTGTAGAGAGTAGGGTATAGATTTTAGAGTGTAGAGTGTAGGGTATAGAGTGTAGGGTATAGAGTGTATGGAATAGAGTGTATGGTATAGAGTGTAGGGTGTAGAGTGTAGGGTATAGAGTGTAGAGTGTGGGGTATAGAGTGTAGAGTGTAGGGTATAGAGTGTATGATATAGAGTGTAGGGTATAGAGTGTATGGTATAGATTGCAGGGTATAGAGTGTAGGATATAGAGTGTAGGGTATAGAGTGTAGAGTGTAGGGTATAGAGTGTATGATATAGAGTGTAGGGTATAGAGTGTATGGAATAGAGTGTATGGTATAGAGTGTAGGGTATAGAGTGTAGGGTATAGAGTGTAGGGTATAGAGTGTAGAGTGTAGGGTATAGAGTGTATGATATAGAGTGTAGGGTATAGAGTGTATGGAATAGAGTGTATGGTATAGAGTGTAGGGTGTAGAGTCTAGGGTATAGAGTGTAGAGTGTAGGGTATAGAGTGTATGGTATAATGTGTAGGGTATAGAGTGTAGAGTGTAGGGTATAGAGTGTAGGGTATAGAGTATAGAGTGTAGGGTATAGAGTGTAGAGTGTAGGGTATAGAGTGTAGAGTGTAGGGTATAGAGTGTAGGGTATAGAGTGTATGGTATAGAGTGTAGGGTATAGAGTGTAGGGTATAGAGTGTAGAGTGTAGGGATTAGAGTGTAGGGTATAGAGTGTAGAGTGTAGGGTATAGAGTGTAGGGTATAGAGTGTACGGTATAGAGTGTTGGGCTATAGAGTGTAGGGTATAGAGTGTAGGGTATAGAGTGAAGGGTATACAGTGTAGGGTATAAAGTGTAGAGTGTAGGGTATAGAGTGTAGGGTATAGAGTGTAGAGTTTAGGGTATAGAGTGTAGGGTATAGAGTCTAGGGTTTAGAGTGTATGGTATAGAGTGTAGGGTATAGAGTGTAGAGTGTAGGGTATAGAGTGTAGGGTATAGAGTGTAGGGTATAGAGTGTATGGTATAGAGTGTACGGTATAGAGTGTAGAGTGTAGGGTATAGAGTGTAGGGTATAACGTGTAGGGTATAGATTGTAGGGTATAGAGTGTAGAATGTAGGGTATAGAGTCTAGGGGATAGAGTGTATGGTGTAGAGTGTAGGGTATAGAGTGTATAGTGTAGGGTATAGAGTGTAGGGTTTAGAGTGTAGGGTATAGAGTGTAGGGTATAGAGTGTAGAGTGTAGGGTATAGAGTGTATGGTATAGAGTGTAGGGTATAGAGTGTAGGGTATAGAGTGTAGGATATAGAGTGTAGGGTATAGAGTGTAGAGTGTAGGGTATAGAGTTTAGGGTATAGAGTGTATGGTATAGAGTGTAGAGTGTAGGGTATAGAGTGAATAGTGTAGGGTATAGAGTGTAGGGTATAGAGTGTAGGGTATAGAGTGTATGGTATAGAGTGTAGGGAATAGAGTGTAGAGTGTAGGGTATAGAGTGTATGGTATAGAGTGTAGGGTATAGAGTGTAGAGTATAGAGTGTAGGGTATAGAGTGTAGGGTATAGAGTGTAGGGTATAGAGTGTAGGGTATAAAGTGTAGAGTGTAGGGTATAGAGTGTAGGGTTTAGAGTGTATGTTATAGAGTGTAGGGTATAGAGTGTAGAGTGTAGGATATAGAGTGTAGAGTGTAGGGTATAAAGTGTAGGGTATATAGTGTATGGTATAGAGTGTAGGGTATAGAGTGTAGGGTATAGAGTGTATGGTATAGAGTGTAGAGTGTAGGGTATAGAGTGTAGAAAGTAGGGTATAGTGTGTAGGGTATAGAATGTAGAGTGTAGGGTATAGAGTGTAGGGTATAGAGTGTAGATTGTATGGTATAGAGTGTAGGGTATAGAGTGTATAGTGTAGGGTATAGAGTGTAGGGTATAGAGTGTTGGGATATAGAGTGTAGGGTATAGAGTGTCGGGTATAGAGTGTAGGGTATAGATTGTAGGGTATAGAGTGTAGGGTATAGAGTATATAGTATAGGGTTTAGAGTGTAGGGTATAGAGAGTAGAGTGTAGGGTATAGAGTGTAGGGTATAGAGTGTAGGGTATAGAGTGTAGGGTATATAGTGTAGAGTGTAGGGTATAGAGTGTAGGGTATAGAGTGTAGAGTGTAGGGTGTAGAGTGGAGAGTGTAGGGTATAGAGTGTAAGGTATAGAGTGTAGGGTATAGAGTGTATGTTATAGAGTGTAGGGTGTAGAGTGTAGGGTATAGAGTGTAGAAAGTAGGGTATAGTGTGTAGGGTATAGAGTGTAGGGTATAGAGTGTATGGTATAGAGTGTAGAGTGTAGGGTATAGAGTGTAGAAAGTAGGGTATAGTGTGTAGGGTATAGAGTGTAGAGTGTAGGGTATAGAGTGTAGGGTATAGAGTGTAGATTGTATGGTATAGAGTGTAGGGTATAGAGTGTATAGTGTAGGGTATAGAGTGTAGAGTGTAGGGTATAGAGTGTAGGGTATAGAGTGTTGGGATATAGAGTGTAGGGTATAGAGTGTAGGGTATAGAGTGTAGTGTATAGATTTTAGGGTATAGAGTGTAGGGTATAGAGTGTAGGGTATAGAGTGTAGAGTTTAGGGTATAGAGTGTAGGGTATAGAGTGTAGGGTATAGAGTGTAGGGTATAAAGTGTAGAGTGTAGGGTATAGAGTGTAGGGTATAGAGTGTAGGGTGTAGAGTGGAGAGTGTAAGGTATAGAGTGTAAGGTATAGAGTGTAGGGTATAGAGTGTATGTTATAGAGTGTAGGGTATAGAGTGTAGAGTGTAGGGTATAGAGTGTAGGGTATAGAGTGTAGGGTATAGAGTGTAGGGTATAAAGTGTAGAGTGTAGGGTATAGAGTGTAGGGTATAGAGTGTAGAGTGTAGGATATAGAGTGTAGAGTGTAGGGTATAGAGTGTAGGGTATATAGTGTAGGGTATAGATTGTAGGGTATAGAGTGTAGAGTGTAGGGTATAGAGTGTAGGGCATAGAGTGCAGAGTGTAGGGTATAGAGTGTATGGTATAGAGTGTAGGGTGTAGAGTGCATGGTATAGAGTGTAGGGTATAGAGTGTAGAGTGTAGGTTATAGAGTGTAGGGTGTAGAGTGTAGGGTATAGAGTGTAGGGTGTAGAGTGTAGGGTATAAAGTGTAGGGTATAGAGTGTAGGGTGTAGAGTGTAGGGTATAGAGTGTAGAGTGTAGGGTATAGAGTGTATGGTATGATGTGTAGGGTATAGAGTGTAGGGTGTAGAGTGTAGGGTATAGAGTGTAGGGTATAGAGTGTAGGGTATAGAGTGTAGGGTATAGAGTGTAGGTTATATAGTGTAGGGTATAGAGCATAGAGTGTAGGGTATAGAGTGTAGGGTATAGAGTGTAGAGTGTAGAGTGTAGGGTATAGAGTGTAGAGTGTAGGGTATAGAGTGTAGGGTATAGAGTGTATGGTATAGAGTGTAGGGTATAGAGTGTAGGGTATAGAGTGTAGAGTGTAGGGATTAGAGTGTAGGGTATAGAGTGTATTGTATAGAGTGTAGAGTGTAGGGTATAGAGTGTAGGGTATAGAGTGTACGGTATAGAGTGTTGGGCTATAGAGTGTAGGGTATAGAGTATAGGGTATAGAGTGTAGGGTATAGAGTGTAGGGTATACAGTGTAGGGTATAAAGTGTAGAGTGTAGGGTATAGAGTGTAGGGTATAGAGTGTAGGGTATAGAGTGTAGGGTATAGAGTGTAGAGTGTAGAGTGTAGGGTATAGAGTGTATGATATAGAGTGTAGGGTATAGAGTGTATGGAATAGTGTGTATGGTATAGAGTGTAGGGTATAGAGTGTAGGGTATAGAGTGTAGGGTATAGAGTGTAGAGTGTAGGGTATAGAGTGTATGATATAGAGTGTAGGGTATAGAGTGTATGGAATAGAGTGTATGGTATAGAGTGTAGGGTGTAGAGTCTAGGGTATAGAGTGTAGAGTGTAGGGTATAGAGTGTATGGTATAATGTGTAGGGTATAGAGTGTAGAGTGTAGGGTATAGAGTGTAGGGTATAGAGTATAGAGTGTAGGGTATAGAGTGTAGAGTGTAGGGTATAGAGTGTAGAGTGTAGGGTATAGAGTGTAGGGTATAGAGTGTATGGTATAGAGTGTAGGGTATAGAGTGTAGGGTATAGAGTGTAGAGTGTAGGGATTAGAGTGTAGGGTATAGAGTGTAGAGTGTAGGGTATAGAGTGTAGGGTATAGAGTGTACGGTATAGAGTGTTGGGCTATAGAGTGTAGGGTATAGAGTGTAGGGTATAGAGTGAAGGGTATACAGTGTAGGGTATAAAGTGTAGAGTGTAGGGTATAGAGTGTAGGGTATAGAGTGTAGGGTATTGAGTGTAGAGTGTAGAGTGTAGGGTATAGAGTGTAGAATTTAGGGTATAGAGTGTAGGGTATAGAGTCTAGGGTTTAGAGTGTATGGTATAGAGTGTAGGGTATAGAGTGTAGAGTGTAGGGTATAGAGTGTAGGGTATAGAGTGTAGGGTATAGAGTGTATGGTATAGAGTGTACGGTATAGAGTGTAGAGTGTAGGGTATAGAGTGTAGGGTATAACGTGTAGGGTATAGATTGTAGGGTATAGAGTGTAGAATGTAGGGTATAGAGTCTAGGGGATAGAGTGTATGGTGTAGAGTGTAGGGTATAGAGTGTATAGTGTAGGGTATAGAGTGTAGGGTTTAGAGTGTAGGGTATAGAGTGTAGGGTATAGAGTGTAGAGTGTAGGGTATAGAGTGTATGGTATAGAGTGTAGGGTATAGAGTGTAGGGTATAGAGTGTAGGATATAGAGTGTAGGGTATAGAGTGTAGAGTGTAGGGTATAGAGTTTAGGGTATAGAGTGTATGGTATAGAGTGTAGAGTGTAGGGTATAGAGTGAATAGTGTAGGGTATAGAGTGTAGGGTATAGAGTGTAGGGTATAGAGTGTATGGTATAGAGTGTAGGGAATAGAGTGTAGAGTGTAGGGTATAGAGTGTATGGTATAGAGTGTAGGGTATAGAGTGTAGAGTATAGAGTGTAGGGTATAGAGTGTAGGGTATAGAGTGTAGGGTATAGAGTGTAGGGTATAAAGTGTAGAGTGTAGGGTATAGAGTGTAGGGTTTAGAGTGTATGTTATAGAGTGTAGGGTATAGAGTGTAGAGTGTAGGATATAGAGTGTAGAGTGTAGGGTATAAAGTGTAGGGTATATAGTGTATGGTATAGAGTGTAGGGTATAGAGTGTAGGGTATAGAGTGTATGGTATAGAGTGTAGAGTGTAGGGTATAGAGTGTAGAAAGTAGGGTATAGTGTGTAGGGTATAGAATGTAGAGTGTAGGGTATAGAGTGTAGGGTATAGAGTGTAGATTGTATGGTATAGAGTGTAGGGTATAGAGTGTATAGTGTAGGGTATAGAGTGTAGAGTGTAGGGTATAGAGTGTAGGGTATAGAGTGTAGGGTATAGAGTGTAGGGTATAGAGTGTTGGGATATAGAGTGTAGGGTATAGAGTGTCGGGTATAGAGTGTAGGGTATAGATTGTAGGGTATAGAGTGTAGGGTATAGAGTATATAGTATAGGGTATAGAGTGTAGGGTATAGAGAGTAGAGTGTAGGGTATAGAGTGTAGGGTATAGAGTGTAGGGTATAGAGTGTAGGGTATATAGTGTAGAGTGTAGGGTATAGAGTGTAGGGTATAGAGTGTAGAGTGTAGGGTGTAGAGTGGAGAGTGTAGGGTATAGAGTGTAAGGTATAGAGTGTAGGGTATAGAGTGTATGTTATAGAGTGTAGGGTGTAGAGTGTAGGGTATAGAGTGTAGAAAGTAGGGTATAGTGTATAGGGTATAGAGTGTAGGGTATAGAGTGTATGGTATAGAGTGTAGAGTGTAGGGTATAGAGTGTAGAAAGTAGGGTATAGTGTGTAGGGTATAGAGTGTAGAGTGTAGGGTATAGAGTGTAGGGTATAGAGTGTAGATTGTATGGTATAGAGTGTAGGGTATAGAGTGTATAGTGTAGGGTATAGAGTGTAGAGTGTTGGGTATAGAGTGTAGGGTTAGGAGTGTTGGGATATAGAGTGTAGGGTATAGAGTGTATGGTATAGAGTGTAGTGTATAGATTTTAGGGTATAGAGTGTAGGGTAAAGAGTGTAGGGTATAGAGTATATAGTGTAGGGTATAGAGTGTAGGGTATAGAGTGTAGAGTTTAGGGTATAGAGTGTAGGGTATAGAGTGTAGGGTATAGAGTGTAGGGTATAAAGTGTAGAGTGTAGGGTATAGAGTGTAGGGTATAGAGTGTAGGGTGTAGAGTGGAGAGTGTAAGGTATAGAGTGTAAGGTATAGAGTGTAGGGTATAGAGTGTATGTTATAGAGTGTAGGGTATAGAGTGTAGAGTGTAGGGTATAGAGTGTAGGGTATAGAGTGTAGGGTATAGAGTGTAGGGTATAAAGTGTAGAGTGTAGGGTATAGAGTGTAGGGTATAGAGTGTAGAGTGTAGGATATAGAGTGTAGAGTGTAGGGTATAGAGTGTAGGGTATATAGTGTAGGGTATAGATTGTAGGGTATAGAGTGTAGAGTGTAGGGTATAGAGTGTAGGGCATAGAGTGTAGAGTGTAGGGTATAGAGTGTATGGTATAGAGTGTAGGGTGTAGAGTGCATGGTATAGAGTGTAGGGTATAGAGTGTAGAGTGTAGGTTATAGAGTGTAGGGTGTAGAGTGTAGGGTATAGAGTGTAGGGTGTAGAGTGTAGGGTATAAAGTGTAGGGTATAGAGTGTAGGGTGTAGAGTGTAGGGCAGTGTTCCCCAAGTCCGGTCCTCAAGAGCAACCAACAGGTCATGTCTTCAGGATTTCCTTAGTATTGCACAGGTGATTGAATGCTTGCCTGTCCAGGTGATGCAATTATCACCTGTGCAATACTAAGGAAATCCTGAAAACATGACCTGTTGGTGGCTCTTGAGGACCGGACTTGGGGAACACTGGTGTAGGGTATAGAGTGTAGAGTGTAGGGTATAGAGTGTATGGTATGATGTGTAGGGTATAGAGTGTAGGGTGTAGAGTGTAGGGTATAGAGTGTAGGGTATAGAGTGTAGGGTATAGAGTGTAGGGTATAGAGTGTAGGTTATATAGTGTAGGGTATAGAGTATAGAGTGTAGGGTATAGAGTGTAGGGTATAGAGTGTAGAGTGTAGAGTGTAGGGTATAGAGTGTAGAGTGTAGGGTATAGAGTGTAGGGTATAGAGTGTATGGTATAGAGTGTAGGGTATAGAGTGTAGGGTATAGAGTGTAGAGTGTAGGGATTAGAGTGTAGGGTATAGAGTGTATTGTATAGAGTGTAGAGTGTAGGGTATAGAGTGTAGGGTATAGAGTGTACGGTATAGAGTGTTGGGCTATAGAGTGTAGGGTATAGAGTATAGGGTATAGAGTGTAGGGTATAGAGTGTAGGGTATACAGTGTAGGGTATAAAGTGTAGAGTGTAGGGTATAGAGTGTAGGGTATAGAGTGTAGGGTATAGAGTGTAGGGTATAGAGTGTAGAGTGTAGAGTGTAGGGTATAGAGTGTAGAGTTTAGGGTATAGAGTGTAGGGTATAGAGTGTAGGGTTTAGAGTGTATGGTATAGAGTGTAGGGTATAGAGTGTAGAGTGTAGGGTATAGAGTGTACGGTATAGAGTGTAGGGTATAGAGTGTATGGTATAGAGTGTATGGTATAGAGTGTAGAGTGTAGGGTATAGAGTGTAGGGTATAAAGTGTAGGGTATAGATTGTAGGGTATAGAGTGTAGAATGTAGGGTATAGAGTATAGGGTATAGAGTGTATGGTGTAGAGTGTAAGGTATAGAGTGTATAGTGTAGGGTATAGAGTGTAGGGTTTAGAGTGTAGGGTATTGAGTGTAGGGTATAGAGTGTAGAGTGTAGGGTATAGAGTGTATGGTATAGAGTGTAGGGTATAGAGTGTAGGGTATAGAGTGTAGAGTGTAGGTTATAAAGTTTAGGGTATAGAGTGTATGGTGTAGAGTGTAGGGTATAGAGTGTAGGGTATAGAGTATATGGTATAGAGTGTAGCGTATAGAGTGTAGAGTATAGAGTGTAGGGTATAGAGTGTAGGGTATAGAGTGTATGGTATAGAGTGTAGGGAATAGAATGTAGAGTGTAGGGTATAGAGTGTATGGTATAGAGTGTAGGGTATAGAGTGTAGAGGGTAGAGTGTAGGGTATAGAGTGTAGGGTATAGAGTGTAGAGTGTAGGGTATAGAGTGTAGGGTATAGAGTGTAGGGTGTAGAGTGTAGGGTATAGAGTGTAGGGTGTAGAGTGTAGGGTATAAAGTGTAGGGTATAGAGTGTAGGGTGTAGAGTGTAGGGTATAGAGTGTAGAGTGTAGGGTATAGAGTGTATTGTATAATGTGTAGGGTATAGAGTGTAGAGTGTAGGGTATAGAGTGTAGGGTATATAGTATAGAGTGTAGGGTATAGAGTGTAGGGTATAGAGTGTAGAGTGTAGGGTATAGAGTTTAGAGTGTAGGGTATAGAGTGTAGGGTATAGAGTGTATGGTATAGAGTGTAGGGTATAGAGTGTAGGGTATAGAGTGTAGAGTGTAGGGATTAGAGTGTAGGGTATAGAGTGTAGGGTATAGAGTGTAGAGTGTAGGGTATAGAGTGTAGGGTATAGAGTGTACGGTATAGAGTGTTGGGCTATAGAGTGTAGGGTATAGAGTGTAGGGTATAGAGTGTAGGGTATACAGTGTAGGGTATAAAGTGTAGAGTGTAGGGTATAGAGTGTAGGGTATAGAGTGTAGGGTATAGAGTGTAGGGTATAGAGTGTAGAGTGTAGGGTATAGAGTGTAGAGTTTAGGGTATAGAGTGTAGGGTATAGAGTGTAGGGTTTAGAGTGTATGGTATAGAGTGTAGGGTATAGAGTGTAGAGTGTAGGGTATAGAGTGTAGGGTATAGAGTGTATGGTATAGAGTGTACGGTATAGAGTGTAGAGTGTAGGGTATAGAGTGTAGGGTATAAAGTGTAGGGTATAGATTGTAGGGTATAGAGTGTAGAATGTAGGGTATAGAGTATAGGGTATAGAGTGTATGGTGTAGAGTGTAGGGTATAGAGTGTATAGTGTAGGGTATAGAGTGTAGGGTTTAGAGTGTAGGGTATTGAGTGTAGGGTATAGAGTGTAGAGTGTAGGGTGTAGAGTGTATGGTATGGAGTGTAGGGTATAGAGTGTATGGTATAGAGTGTAGGGTATAGAGTGTAGAGGGTAGAGTGTAGGGTATAGAGTGTAGGGTATAGAGTGTAGGGTATAGAGTGTAGAGTGTAGGGTATAGAGTGTAGGTATAGAGTGTAGGGTGTAGAGTGTAGGGTATAGAGTGTAGGTTATAGAGTGTAGAGTGTAGGGTATAAAGTGTAGGGTATAGAGTGTAGGGTGTAGAGTGTAGGGTATAGAATGTAGAGTGTAGGGTATAGAGTGTATGGTATAATGTGTAGGGTATAGAGTGTAGAGTGTAGGGTATAGAGTGTAGGGTATAGAGTGTAGGGTATAGAGTGTAGGGTATAGAGTGTAGAGTGTAGGATATAGAGTGTAGGGTATAGAGTGTATGGTATAGAGTGTAGGGTATAGAGTGTAGGGTATAGAGTGTAGAGTGTAGGGATTAGAGTGTAGGGTATAGAGTGTAGGGTATAGAGTGTAGAGTGTAGGGTATAGAGTGTAGGGTATAGAGTGTACGGTATAGAGTGTTGGGCTATAGAGTGTAGGGTATAGAGAGTAGGGTATAGAGTGTAGAGTATAGAGTGTAGGGTATACAGTGTAGGGTATAAAGTGTAGAGTGTAGGGTATAGAGTGTAGGGTATAGAGTGTAGGGTATAGAGTGTAGGGTATAGAGTGTAGAGTGTAGGGTATAGAGTGTAGGGTATAAAGTGTAGGGTATAGATTGTAGGGTATAGAGTGTAGAATGTAGGGTATAGAGTATAGGGTATAGAGTGTATGGTGTAGAGTGTAGGGTATAGAGTGTATAGTGTAGGGTATAGAGTGTAGGGTTTAGAGTGTAGGGTATTGAGTGTAGGGTATAGAGTGTAGAGTGTAGGGTATAGAGTGTAGAGTGTAGGGTATGGAGTTTAGGGTATAGAGTTTATGGTATAGAGTGTAGAGTTTGGGTATAGAGTGTATAGTGTAGGGTATAGAGTGTAGGGTATAGAGTGTAGGGTATAGAGTGTATGGTATAGAGTGTAGGGAATAGAGTGTAGAGTGTAGGGTATAGAGTGTATGGTATAGAGTGTAGGGTATAGAGTGTAGAGTATAGAGTGTAGGGTATAGAGTGTAGGGTATAGAGTGTAGGGTATAGAATGTATGGTATAGAGTGTAGGGAATAGAGTGTGGAGTGTAGGGTATAGAGTGTATGGTATAGAGTGTAGGGTATAGAGTGTAGAGGTTAGAGTGTAGGGTATAGAGTGTAGGGTATAGAGTGTAGGGTATAGAGTGTAGAGTGTAGGGTATAGAGTGTAAGGTATAGAGTGTAGGGTATAGAGTGTAGAGTGTAGGGATTAGAGTGTAGGGTATAGAGTGTAGGGTATAGAGTGTAGAGTGTAGGGTATAGAGTGTAGAGTATAGAGTATAGAGTGTAGGGTATAGATTGTAGGGTATAGAGTGTAAAGTGTAGAGTGTAGAGTATAGAGTGTAGAGTGTAGGGTATAGAGTGTAGGGCAGAGGTCCCCAACCGCCGGTCCGCGGACCAGGACCGGGCCGTTGGGGTTTTTCAGCCGGTCCGCGGCGCCGCTGACAGCTAGCTTCGTGGCCCTGCGCCTGGTCAGAGCACGCTCTGTGACAGCTCGCAGCTCCCGGCAGAGAACATTATGCAGGACGGGGCGGGGCGTCAGGCGGGTCTTAGTGACACAGCCCTCCTGCGCAGCATGGTGTGTTCCTGACGGGGTGGGGCGGCAGGCTCTCCTCACTGACACGCCCAGTGGCGTATCTAGGGGGGCGCAGCCGGCAGGGGGGCGCAGTCGGGCCGCCTCATTCGGCGGTCCGCAGTGTCTCCCCCGGCGGCTGCATTCTGCCGCCCCCGGTCAGGGAGTCAGCTGTTCTCTGTGCCGACTGTCAAGCTGACAGCCGGCACAGAGAAGCTGCAGAGCGCCGGCTCCCAACAAGTGCAGAGGTGGAGGGGAGCCCCTGCAGGGTGGCTGTGACGGGCAGGGAGAAATCCCTGCAGCTCCACTGCCCAGCGATCTGTCTTCCTGCTTCCTCTCACACAGACGCGCCGCTGGATGACGTCATCATTCAGCGGCCGGCTGTGTCAGAGGAAGGCAATGAGATGCTGTGGGAGAGTGCGAGGAGAGGTGAGAGGGGTGTGTGAATGTGTGTGTGAGAATGTGTGTGTGAATGTGTGTGTGTGATTGTGTGTGTGAGAATGTGTGTGTGTGAGAATCACATTCTCATTATAAATGTCATAATTATATGATAAGTATGCACTAAGCTCCACCCCTCCATAACTCCACCCCCATATGACCAGAGCCCCACCCCCACCCCACCGGGCCATGGAAAACTGGTCTTGCTTAAAGCCGGTCCCTGGTGCAAAAAAGGTTGGGGACCTCTGGTGTAGGGTATAGAACGTAGGGTGTAGGGTATAGAGTGTAGGGTATAGAGTGTAGGGTATAGAGTGTAGAGTGTAGAGTATAGAGTGTATGGTATAGAGTGTAGGGTGTAGAGTGTAGGGTATAGAGTGTAGAGTGTAGGGTATAGAGTGTAGGGTATATAGTGTATGGTATACAGTGTAGAGTGTAGGGTATAGAGTGTATATTGTAGGGTATAGAGTGTAGGGTATAGAGTGTATGGTATAGATTGTAGGGTATAGAGTGTAGAGTGTAGGGTATAGAGTGTAGGGTATAGTGTGTAGGGTATAGAGTGTAGGGTATAGGGTGTAGGTTATAGAGTGTAGGGTATAGGGTGTAGGGTATAGAGTATAGAGTGCAAGGTATAGAGTGTAGGGTATATAGTGTAGAGTATAGAGTGTAGGGTATAGAGTGTAGAGTGTAGAGTGTAGGGTATAGAGTGTAGGGTATAGAGTGTAGGGTATAGAGTGTAGAGTGTAGGGTATAAAGTGTAGGGTATAGAGTGTAGAGTGTAGGGTATAGAGTGTAGAGTGTAGGGTATAGAGTGTAGGGTTTAGAGTGTAGGGTATTGAGTGTAGGGTATAGAGTGTAGAGTGTAGGGTATAGAGTGTAGAGTGTAGGGTATGGAGATTAGGGTATAGAGTTTATGGTATAGAGTGTAGAGTTTGGGTATAGAGTGTATAGTGTAGGGTATAGAGTGTAGGGTATAGAGTGTAGGGTATAGAGTGTATGGTATAGAGTGTAGGGAATAGAGTGTAGAGTGTAGGGTATAGAGTGTATGGTATAGAGTGTAGGGTATAGAGTGTAGAGTATAGAGTGTAGGGTATAGAGTGTAGGGTATAGAGTGTAGGGTATAGAATGTATGGTATAGAGTGTAGGGAATAGAGTGTGGAGTGTAGGGTATAGAGTGTATGGTATAGAGTGTAGGGTATAGAGTGTAGAGGGTAGAGTGTAGGGTATAGAGTGTAGGGTATAGAGTGTAGGGTATAGAGTGTAGAGTGTAGGGTATAGAGTGTAGGGTGTAGAGTGTAGGGTATAGAGTGTAGAGTGTAGGGATTAGAGTGTAGGGTATAGAGTGTAGGGTATAGAGTGTAGAGTGTAGGGTATAGAGTGTAGAGTATAGAGTATAGAGTGTAGGGTATAGATTGTAGGGTATAGAGTGTAAAGTGTAGAGTGTAGAGTATAGAGTGTAGAGTGTAGGGTATAGAGTGTAGGGTATAGAACGTAGGGTGTAGGGTATAGAGTGTAGGGTATAGAGTGTAGGGTATAGAGTGTAGAGTGTAGAGTATAGAGTGTATGGTATAGAGTGTAGGGTGTAGAGTGTAGGGTATAGAGTGTAGAGTGTAGGGTATAGAGTGTAGGATATATAGTGTATGGTATACAGTGTAGAGTGTAGGGTATAGAGTGTATATTGTAGGGTATAGAGTGTAGGGTATAGAGTGTATGGTATAGATTGTAGGGTATAGAGTGTAGAGTGTAGGGTATAGAGTGTAGGGTATAGTGTGTAGGGTATAGAGTGTAGGGTATAGGGTGTAGGTTATAGAGTGTAGGGTATAGGGTGTAGGGTATAGAGTATAGAGTGCAAGGTATAGAGTGTAGGGTATATAGTGTAGAGTATAGAGTGTAGGGTATAGAGTGTAGGGTGTAGAGTGTAGAGTGTAGGGTATAGAGTGTAGGGTATAGAGTGTAGGGTATAGAGTGTAGAGTGTAGGGTATAAAGTGTAGGGTATAGAGTGTAGAGTGTAGGGTATAGAGTGTAGAGTGTAGGGTATAGAGTGTAGGGTATAGAGTGTAGGGTATAGAGTGTAGGGTATAGAGTGTAGAGTGTAGGGTATAGAGTGTAGGGTATAGAGTGTAGGGTATATAGTGTAGGGTATAGAATGTAGAGTGTAGGGTATAGAGTGTAGGGTATAGAGTGTATGCAATAGAGTTTAGAGTGTAGAGTGTAGGGTATAGAGTGTAGGGTATAGAGTGTATGGTATAGAGTGTAGGGTATAGAGTGTGGGGTATAGAGTGTAGAGTGTAGGGATTAGAGTGTAGGGTATAGAGTGTAGGATATAGAGTGTATGGAATAGAGTGTAGGGTATAGAGTGAAGAGTGTAGGGTATAGAGTGTAGGGTATAGAGCGTAGGGTGTAGGGTATAGAGTGTAGGGTATAGAGTGTAGGTTATATAGTGTATGGTATAGAGTGTAGGGTGTAGAGTGTAGGGTATAGAGTGTAGGGTATAGAGTGTAGAGTGTATGGTATAGAGTGTAGGGTGTAGAGTGTATAGTATAGAGTGTAGGGTATAGATTGTATGGTATAGAGTTTAGAGTGTAGGGTATAGAGTGTAGAATATAGAGTGTAGAGTGTAGGGTATAGAGTGTAGGGTATAGAGTGTAGGGTATAGAGTGTACGGTATAGAGCGTATGATATAGAGTGTATGGTATATAGTGTAGGGTATAGAGTGTTTGGTATTGAGTGTAAGGTATAGAGTGTAGAGAGTATGGTATAGATTTTAGAGTGTAGAGTGTAGGGTATAGAGTGTAGGGTATAGAGTGTATGGAATAGAGTGTATGGTATAGAGTGTAGGGTGTAGAGTGTAGGGTATAGAGTGTAGAGTGTGGGGTATAGAGTGTAGAGTGTAGGGTATAGAGTGTATGATATAGAGTGTAGGGTATAGAGTGTATGGTATAGATTGCAGGGTATAAAGTGTAGGGTATAGAGTGTAGGGTATAGAGTGTAGAGTGTAGGGTATAGAGTGTAGGGTATAGAGTGTATGGTATAGAGTGTATGGTATAGATTGTAGGGTATAGAGTGTAGGGTATAGAGTGTAGAGTGTAGGGTATAGAGTGTAGAAAGTAGGGTATAGTGTGTAGGGCATAGAGTGTAGAGTGTAGGGTATAGAGTGTAGGGTATAGAGTGTAGATTGTATGGTATAGAGTGTAGGGTATAGAGTGTATAGTGTAGAGTATAGAGTATAGAGTGTAGGGTATAGAGTGTAGGGTATAGCGTGTAGGGTATAGAGTGTAGGGTATAGAGTATATAGTGTAGGGTATAGAGTGTAGGGTATAGAGTGTAGAGTGTAGGGTATAGAGTGTAGGGTATAGAGTGTAGGGTATAGAGTGTAGGGTATAAAGTGTAGAGTGTAGGGTATAGAGTGTAGGGTATAGAGTGTAGGGTGTAGAGTGTAGAGTGTAGGGTATAGAGTGTAAGGTATAGAGTGTAGGGTATAGATTATTTGCTATAGAGTGTAGGAAATAGAATGTAGAGTGTAGGGTATAGAGTGTAGGGTATAGAGTGTAGGGTATAGAGTGTAGGGTATAGAGTGTAGGGTATAAAGTGTAGAGTGTAGGGTATAGAGTGTAGGGTATAGAGTGTAGGGTATAGAGTGTATGGTATAGATTGTATGGTATAGAGTGTAGAGTGTAGGGTATAGAGTGTAGGGTATAGAGTGTAGGGTATATATTGTAGGGTATAGAGTGTAGAGTGTAGGGTATAGAGTGTAGGGTATAGAGTGTATGGTGTAGAGTGTAGGGTATAGAGTGTATAGTGTAGGGTATAGAGTGTAGGGTATAGAGTGTAGGGTATAGAGTGTATGGTATAGAGTGTACAGTATAGAGTGTATAGTGTAGGGTATAGAGTGTAGGGTATAGAGTGTACGGTATAGAGTGTATGATATAGAGTGTATGGTATATAGTGTAGGGTATAGAGTGTTTGGTATAGAGTGTAAGGTATAGAGTGTAGAGAGTAGGGTATAGATTTTAGAGTGTAGAGTGTAGGGTATAGAGTGTAGGGTATAGAGTGTATGGAATAGAGTGTATGGTATAGAGTGTAGGGTGTAGAGTGTAGGGTATAGAGTGTAGAGTGTGGTTTATAGAGTGTAGAGTGTAGGGTATAGAGTGTAGAGTGTAGGGTATAGAGTGTAGGGTATAGAGTGTAGAGTGTAGGGTATAGAGTGTAGGGTATAGAGTGTATGGTATAGAGTGTAGGGTATAGAGTGTAGGCTATAGAGTGTAGAGTGTAGGGATTAGAGTGTAGGGTATAGAGTGTAGGGTATAGAGTGTAAGGTATAGAGTGTTGGGCTATAGAGTGTTGGGTATAGAGTGTAGGGTATAGAGTGTAGGGTATAGAGTGTAGGGTATACAGTGTAGGGTATAAGGTGTAGAGTGTAGGGTATAGAGTGTAGGGTATAGAGTGTAGGGTATAGAGTGTAGAGTGTAGGGTATAGAGTGTATGATATAGAGTGTAGGGTATAGAGTGTATGGAATAGAGTGTATGGTATAGAGTGTAGGATGTAGAGTCTAGGGTATAGAGTGTAGAGTGTAGGGTATAGAGTATATGGTATAATGTGTAGGGTATTTAGTGTAGAGTGTAGGGTATAGAGTGTAGGGTATAGAGTATAGAGTGTAGGGTATAGAGTGTAGAGTGTAGGGTATAGAGTGTAGAGTGTAGGGTATAGTATGTAGAGTATAGAGTGTATGGTATAGAGTGTAGGGTATAGAGTGTAGGGTATAGAGTGTAGAGTGTAGGGATTAGAGTGTAGGGTATATTGTGTAGAGTGTAGGGTATAGAGTGTAGGGTATAGAGTGTAGGGTATACAGTGTAGGGTATAAAGTGTAGAGTGTAGGGTATAGAGTGTAGGGTATAGAGTGTAGGGTATAGAGTGTAGGGTATTGAGTGTAGAGTGTAGGGTATAGAGTGTAGAGTTTAGGGTATAGAGTGTAGGGTATAGAGTCTAGGGTTTAGAGTGTATGGTATAGAGTGTAGGGTATAGAGTGTAGGGTATAGAGTGTAGGGTATAGAGTGTATGGTATAGAGTGTACGGTATAGAGTGTAGAGTGTAGGGTATAGAGTGTAGGGTATAAAGTGTAGGGTATAGATTGTAGGGTATAGAGTGTAGAATGTAGGGTATAGAGTCTAGGGGATAGAGTGTATGGTGTAGAGTGTAGGGTATAGAGTGTATAGTGTAGGGTATAGAGTGTAGGGTTTAGAGTGTAGGGTATAGAGTGTAGGGTATAGAGTGTAGAGTGTAGGGTATAGAGTGTATGGTATAGAGTGTAGGGTATAGAGTGTAAGGTATAGAGTGTAGGGTATAGAGTGTAGGGTATAGAGTGTAGAGTGTAGGGTATAGAGTTTAGGGTATAGAGTGTATGGTATAGAGTGTAGAGTGTAGGGTATAGAGTGAATAGTGTAGGGTATAGAGTGTAGGGTATAGAGTGTAGGGTATAGAGTGTATGGTATAGAGTGTAGGGAATAGAGTGTAGAGTGTAGGGTATAGAGTGTATGGTATAGAGTGTAGGGTATAGAGTGTAGAGTATAGAGTGTAGGGTATAGAGTGTAAGGTTTAGAGTGTAGGGTATAGAATGTATGGTATAGAGTGTAGGGAATAGAGTGTAGAGTGTAGGGTATAGAGTGTATGGTGTAGAGTGTAGGGTATAGAGTGTATAGTGTAGGGTATAGAGTGCAGGGTATAGAGTGTATGGAATAGAGTGTATGGAATATAGTGTATGGTATAGAGTGTAGAGTGTAGGGTATAGAGTGTAGGGTATAGAGCGTAGGGTGTAGGGTGTAGATTGTAGGGTATAGAGTGTAGGGTATAGAGTGTAGAGTGTAGGGTATAGACTGCATGGTATAGAGTGTAGGGTGTAGAGTGTATGGTATAGAGTGTACAGTATAGAGTGTATGGTATAGAGTGTAGAGTGTAGGGTATAGAGTGTATGGTATAGAGTATAGGGTGTAGAGTGTATAGTATAGAGTGTAGGGTACAGAGTGTAGAGTGTAGGGTATAGAGTGTAGGGTATAGAGTGTAGGGTATAGAGTGTAGGGTATAGAGTGTACGGAATAGAGTGTATGATATAGAGTGTATGGTATATAGTGTAGGGTATAGAGTGTTTGGTATTGAGTGTAAGGTATAGAGTGTAGAGAGTAGGGTATAGATTTTAGAGTGTAGAGTGTAGGGTATAGAGTGTAGGGTATAGAGTGTATGGAATAGAGTGTATGGTATAGAGTGTAGGGTGTAGAGTGTAGGGTATAGAGTGTAGAGTGTGGGGTATAGAGTGTAGAGTGTAGGGTATAGAGTGTATGATATAGAGTGTAGGGTATAGAGTGTATGGTATAGATTGCAGGGTATAGAGTGTAGGATATAGAGTGTAGGGTATAGAGTGTAGAGTGTAGGGTATAGAGTGTATGATATAGAGTGTAGGGTATAGAGTGTATGGAATAGAGTGTATGGTATAGAGTGTAGGGTATAGAGTGTAGGGTATAGAGTGTAGGGTATAGAGTGTAGAGTGTAGGGTATAGAGTGTATGATATAGAGTGTAGGGTATAGAGTGTATGGAATAGAGTGTATGGTATAGAGTGTAGGGTGTAGAGTCTAGGGTATAGAGTGTAGAGTGTAGGGTATAGAGTGTATGGTATAATGTGTAGGGTATAGAGTGTAGAGTGTAGGGTATAGAGTGTAGGGTATAGAGTATAGAGTGTAGGGTATAGAGTGTAGAGTGTAGGGTATAGAGTGTAGAGTGTAGGGTATAGAGTGTAGGGTATAGAGTGTATGGTATAGAGTGTAGGGTATAGAGTGTAGGGTATAGAGTGTAGAGTGTAGGGATTAGAGTGTAGGGTATAGAGTGTAGAGTGTAGGGTATAGAGTGTAGGGTATAGAGTGTACGGTATAGAGTGTTGGGCTATAGAGTGTAGGGTATAGAGTGTAGGGTATAGAGTGAAGGGTATACAGTGTAGGGATTAAAGTGTAGAGTGTAGGGTATAGAGTGTAGGGTATAGAGTGTAGGGTATTGAGTGTAGAGTGTAGAGTGTAGGGTATAGAGTGTAGAGTTTAGGGTATAGAGTGTAGGGTATAGAGTCTAGGGTTTAGAGTGTATGGTATAGAGTGTAGGGTATAGAGTGTAGAGTGTAGGGTATAGAGTGTAGGGTATAGAGTGTAGGGTATAGAGTGTATGGTATAGAGTGTACGGTATAGAGTGTAGAGTGTAGGGTATAGAGTGTAGGGTATAACGTGTAGGGTATAGATTGTAGGGTATAGAGTGTGGAATGTAGGGTATAGAGTCTAGGGGATAGAGTGTATGGTGTAGAGTGTAGGGTATAGAGTGTATAGTGTAGGGTATAGAGTGTAGGGTTTAGAGTGTAGGTTATAGAGTGTAGGGTATAGAGTGTAGAGTGTAGGGTATAGAGTGTATGGTATAGAGTGTAGGGTATAGAGTGTAGGGTATAGAGTGTAGGATATAGAGTGTAGGGTATAGAGTGTAGAGTGTAGGGTATAGAGTTTAGGGTATAGAGTGTATGGTATAGAGTGTAGAGTGTAGGGTATAGAGTGAATAGTGTAGGGTATAGAGTGTAGGGTATAGAGTGTAGGGTATAGAGTGTATGGTATAGAGTGTAGGGAATAGAGTGTAGAGTGTAGGGTATAGAGTGTATGGTATAGAGTGTAGGGTATAGAGTGTAGAGTATAGAGTGTAGGGTATAGAGTGTAGGGTATAGCGTGTAGGGTATAGAATGTATGGTATAGAGTGTAGGGAATAGAGTGTAGAGTGTAGGGTATAGAGTGTATGGTGTAGGGTATAGAGTGTAGGGTTTAGAGTGTAGGGTATAGAGTGTAGAATGTAGGGTATAGAGTCTAGGGGATAGAGTGTATGGTGTAGAGTGTAGGGTATAGAGTGTATAGTGTAGGGTATAGAGTGTAGGGTTTAGAGTGTAGGGTATAGAGTGTAGGGTATAGAGTGTAGAGTGTAGGGTATAGAGTGTATGGTATAGAGTGTAGGGTATAGAGTGTAGGGTATAGAGTGTAGGGTATAGAGTGTAGGGTATAGAGTGTAGAGTGTAGGGTATAGAGTGTATGGTATAGAGTGTAGAGTGTAGGGTATAGAGTGAATAGTGTAGGGTATAGAGTGTAGGGTATAGAGTGTAGGGTATAGAGTGTAGGGTATAGAGTGTAGAGTGTAGGGTATAGAGTGTATGGTATAGAGTGTAGAGTGTAGGGTATAGAGTGAATAGTGTAGGGTATAGAGTGTAGGGTATAGAGTGTAGGGTATAGAGTGTATGGTGTAGAGTGTAGAGTATAGAGTGTATGGTATAGAGTGTAGGGTATAGAGTGTAGAGTATAGAGTGTAGGGTATAGAGTGTAGGGTATAGAGTGTAGGGTATAGAATGTATGGTATAGAGTGTAGGGAATAGAGTGTAGAGTGTAGGGTATAGAGTGTATGGTGTAGAGTGTAGGGTATAGAGTGTATAGTGTAGGGTATAGAGAGCAGGGTATAGAGTGTATGGAATAGAGTGTATGGAATATAGTGTACGGTATAGAGTGTAGAGTGTAGGGTATAGAGTGTAGGGTATAGAGCGTAGGGTGTAGGGTATAGATTGTAGGGTATAGAGTGTAGAGTATAGAGTGTAGAGTGTAGGGTATAGAGTGCATGGTATAGAGTGTAGGGTGTAGAGTGTATGGTATAGAGTGTACAGTATAGAGTGTATGGTATAGAGTGTAGGGTATAGAGTGTATGGTATAGAGTGTAGGGTGTAGAGTGTATAGTATAGAGTGTAGGGTACAGAGTGTAGAGTGTAGGGTATAGAGTGTAGGGTATAGAGTGTAGGGTATAGAGTGTATGGTATAGAGTGTACGGTATAGAGTGTATGATATAGAGTGTATGGTATATAGTGTAGGGTATAGAGTGTTTGGTATAGAGTGTAAGGTATAGAGTGTAGAGAGTAGGGTATAGATTTTAGAGTGTACAGTGTAGGGTATAGAGTGTAGGGTATAGAGTGTATGGAATAGAGTGTATGGTATAGAGTGTAGGGTGTAGAGTGTAGGGTATAGAGTGTAGAGTGTGGGGTATAGAGTGTAGAGGGTAGGGTATAGAGTGTATGATATAGAGTGTAGGGTATAGAGTGTATGGTATAGATTGCAGGGTATAGAGTGTAGGATATAGAGTGTAGGGTATAGAGTGTATAGTGTAGGGTATAGAGTGCAGGGTATAGAGTGTATGGAATAGAGTGTATGGAATATAGTGTATGGTATAGAGTGTAGAGTGTAGGGTATAGAGTGTAGGGTATAGAGCGTAGGGTGTAGGGTGTAGATTGTAGGGTATAAAGTGTAGGGTATAGAGTGTAGAGTGTAGGGTATAGACTGCATGGTATAGAGTGTAGGGTGTAGAGTGTATGGTATAGAGTGTACAGTATAGAGTGTATGGTATAGAGTGTAGAGTGTAGGGTATAGAGTGTATGGTATAGAGTATAGGGTGTAGAGTGTATAGTATAGAGTGTAGGGTACAGAGTGTAGAGTGTAGGATATAGAGTGTAGGGTATAGAGTGTAGGGTATAGAGTGTAGGGTATAGAGTGTACGGAATAGAGTGTATGATATAGAGTGTATGGTATATAGTGTAGGGTATAGAGTGTTTGGTATTGAGTGTAAGGTATAGAGTGTAGAGAGTAGGGTATAGATTTTAGAGTGTAGAGTGTAGGGTATAGAGTGTAGGGTATAGAGTGTATGGAATAGAGTGTATGGTATAGAGTGTAGGGTGTAAAGTGTAGGGTATAGAGTGTAGAGTGTGGGGTATAGAGTGTAGAGTGTAGGGTATAGAGTGTATGATATAGAGTGTAGGGTATAGAGTGTATGGTATAGATTGCAGGGTATAGAGTGTAGGATATAGAGTGTAGGGTATAGAGTGTAGAGTGTAGGGTATAGAGTGTATGATATAGAGTGTAGGGTATAGAGTGTATGGAATAGAGTGTATGGTATAGAGTGTAGGGTATAGAGTGTAGGGTATAGAGTGTAGGGTATAGAGTGTAGAGTGTAGGGTATAGAGTGTATGATATAGAGTGTAGGGTATAGAGTGTATGGAATAGAGTGTATGGTATAGAGTGTAGGGTGTAGAGTCTAGGGTATAGAGTGTAGAGTGTAGGGTATAGAGTGTATGGTATAATGTGTAGGGTATAGAGTGTAGAGTGTAGGGTATAGAGTGTAGGGTATAGAGTATAGAGTGTAGGGTATAGAGTGTAGAGTGTAGGGTATAGAGTGTAGAGTGTAGGGTATAGAGTGTAGGGTATAGAGTGTATGGTATAGAGTGTAGGGTATAGAGTGTAGGGTATAGAGTGTAGAGTGTAGGGATTAGAGTGTAGGGTATAGAGTGTAGAGTGTAGGGTATAGAGTGTAGGGTATAGAGTGTACGGTATAGAGTGTTGGGCTATAGAGTGTAGGGTATAGAGTGTAGGGTATAGAGTGAAGGGTATACAGTGTAGGGTATAAAGTGTAGAGTGTAGGGTATAGAGTGTAGGGTATAGAGTGTAGGGTATTGAGTGTAGAGTGTAGAGTGTAGGGTATAGAGTGTAGAGTTTAGGGTATAGAGTGTAGGGTATAGAGTCTAGGGTTTAGAGTGTATGGTATAGAGTGTAGGGTATAGAGTGTAGAGTGTAGGGTATAGAGTGTAGGGTATAGAGTGTAGGGTATAGAGTGTATGGTATAGAGTGTACGGTATAGAGTGTAGAGTGTAGGGTATAGAGTGTAGGGTATAACGTGTAGGGTATAGATTGTAGGGTATAGAGTGTAGAATGTAGGGTATAGAGTCTAGGGGATAGAGTGTATGGTGTAGAGTGTAGGGTATAGAGTGTATAGTGTAGGGTATAGAGTGTAGGGTTTAGAGTGTAGGTTATAGAGTGTAGGGTATAGAGTGTAGAGTGTAGGGTATAGAGTGTATGGTATAGAGTGTAGGGTATAGAGTGTAGGGTATAGAGTGTAGGATATAGAGTGTAGGGTATAGAGTGTAGAGTGTAGGGTATAGAGTTTAGGGTATAGAGTGTATGGTATAGAGTGTAGAGTGTAGGGTATAGAGTGAATAGTGTAGGGTATAGAGTGTAGGGTATAGAGTGTAGGGTATAGAGTGTATGGTATAGAGTGTAGGGAATAGAGTGTAGAGTGTAGGGTATAGAGTGTATGGTATAGAGTGTAGGGTATAGAGTGTAGAGTATAGAGTGTAGGGTATAGAGTGTAGGGTATAGCGTGTAGGGTATAGAATGTATGGTATAGAGTGTAGGGAATAGAGTGTAGAGTGTAGGGTATAGAGTGTATGGTGTAGGGTATAGAGTGTAGGGTTTAGAGTGTAGGGTATAGAGTGTAGAATGTAGGGTATAGAGTCTAGGGGATAGAGTGTATGGTGTAGAGTGTAGGGTATAGAGTGTATAGTGTAGGGTATAGAGTGTAGGGTTTAGAGTGTAGGGTATAGAGTGTAGGGTATAGAGTGTAGAGTGTAGGGTATAGAGTGTATGGTATAGAGTGTAGGGTATAGAGTGTAGGGTATAGAGTGTAGGGTATAGAGTGTAGGGTATAGAGTGTAGAGTGTAGGGTATAGAGTGTATGGTATAGAGTGTAGAGTGTAGGGTATAGAGTGAATAGTGTAGGGTATAGAGTGTAGGGTATAGAGTGTAGGGTATAGAGTGTAGGGTATAGAGTGTAGAGTGTAGGGTATAGAGTGTATGGTATAGAGTGTAGAGTGTAGGGTATAGAGTGAATAGTGTAGGGTATAGAGTGTAGGGTATAGAGTGTAGGGTATAGAGTGTATGGTGTAGAGTGTAGGGTATAGAGTGTATGGTATAGAGTGTAGGGTATAGAGTGTAGAGTATAGAGTGTAGGGTATAGAGTGTAGGGTATAGAGTGTAGGGTATAGAATGTATGGTATAGAGTGTAGGGAATAGAGTGTAGAGTGTAGGGTATAGAGTGTATGGTGTAGAGTGTAGGGTATAGAGTGTATAGTGTAGGGTATAGAGAGCAGGGTATAGAGTGTATGGAATAGAGTGTATGGAATATAGTGTACGGTATAGAGTGTAGAGTGTAGGGTATAGAGTGTAGGGTATAGAGCGTAGGGTGTAGGGTATAGATTGTAGGGTATAGAGTGTAGAGTATAGAGTGTAGAGTGTAGGGTATAGAGTGCATGGTATAGAGTGTAGGGTGTAGAGTGTATGGTATAGAGTGTACAGTATAGAGTGTATGGTATAGAGTGTAGGGTATAGAGTGTATGGTATAGAGTGTAGGGTGTAGAGTGTATAGTATAGAGTGTAGGGTACAGAGTGTAGAGTGTAGGGTATAGAGTGTAGGGTATAGAGTGTAGGGTATAGAGTGTATGGTATAGAGTGTACGGTATAGAGTGTATGATATAGAGTGTATGGTATATAGTGTAGGGTATAGAGTGTTTGGTATAGAGTGTAAGGTATAGAGTGTAGAGAGTAGGGTATAGATTTTAGAGTGTACAGTGTAGGGTATAGAGTGTAGGGTATAGAGTGTATGGAATAGAGTGTATGGTATAGAGTGTAGGGTGTAGAGTGTAGGGTATAGAGTGTAGAGTGTGGGGTATAGAGTGTAGAGGGTAGGGTATAGAGTGTATGATATAGAGTGTAGGGTATAGAGTGTATGGTATAGATTGCAGGGTATAGAGTGTAGGATATAGAGTGTAGGGTATAGAGTGTAGAGTGTAGGGTATAGAGTGTAGGGTATAGAGTGTATGGTATAGAGTGTATGGTATAGATTGTAGGGTATAGAGTGTAGGGTATAGAGTGTAGAGTGTAGGGTATAGAGTGTAGGGTATAGAGTGTAGATTGTATGGTATAGAGTGTAGGGTATAGAGTGTAGGGTATAGATTGTAGGGTATAGAGTGTAGGGTATAGAGTATATAGTGTAGGGTATAGTGTGTAGGGTATAGAGTGTAGAGTGTAGGGTACAGAGTGTAGGGTATAGAGTGTAGGGCATAGAGTGTAGGGTATAAAGTGTAGAGTGTAGGGTATAGAGTGTAGGGTATAGAATGTAGGGTATAGAGTGTAGGGTATAGAGTGTAGGGTATAGAGTGTAGTGTATAATGTGTAGAGTGTAGGGTATAGAGTGTAGAGTGTAGGGTATAGAGTGTAGGGTATAGAGTGTATGGTATAGAGTGTAGGGTATAGAGTGTAGGGTAAAGAGTGTAGAGTGTAGGGTATAGAGTGTAGAGTGTAGGGTATAGAGTGTAGGGTATAGAGTGTATGGTATAGAGTGTAGGGTATAGAGTGTAGGGTAAAGAGTGTAGAGTGTAGGGATTAGAGTGTAGGGTATAGAGTGTAGGGTATAGAGTGTAGAGTGTAGGGTATAGAGTGTAGGGTATAGAGTGTACGGTATAGAGTGTTGGGCTATAGAGTGTAGGGTATAGAGTGTAGGGTATAGAGTGTAGGGTATAGAGTGTAGGGTATACAGTGTAGGGTATAAAGTGTAGAGTGTAGGGTATAGAGTGTAGGGTATAGAGTGTAGGGTATAGAGTGTAGGGTATAGAGTGTAGGGTATTGAGTGTAGAGTGTAGACTGTAGGGTATAGAGTGTAGAGTTTAGGGTATAGAGTGTAGGGTATAGAGTGTAGGGTTTAGAGTGTATGGTATAGATTGTAGGGTATAGAGTGTAGAGTGTAGGGTATAGAGTGTAGGGTATAGAGTGTAGGGTATAGAGTGTATGGTATAGAGTATATAGTGTAGGGTATAGTGTGTAGGGTATAGAGTGTAGAGTGTAGGGTACAGAGTGTAGGGTATAGAGTGTAGGGCATAGAGTGTAGGGTATAAAGTGTAGAGTGTAGGGTATAGAGTGTAGGGTATAGAATGTAGGGTATAGAGTGTAGGGTATAGAGTGTAGGGTATAGAGTGTAGGGTATAAAGTGTAGAGTGTAGGGTATAGAGTGTAGAGTGTAGGGTATAGAGTGTAGGGTATAGAGTGTATGGTATAGAGTGTAGGGTATAGAGTGTAGGGTAAAGAGTGTAGAGTGTAGGGTATAGAGTGTAGAGTGTAGGGTATAGAGTGTAGGGTATAGAGTGTATGGTATAGAGTGTAGGGTATAGAGTGTAGGGTAAAGAGTGTAGAGTGTAGGGATTAGAGTGTAGGGTATAGAGTGTAGGGTATAGAGTGTAGAGTGTAGGGTATAGAGTGTAGGGTATAGAGTGTACGGTATAGAGTGTTGGGCTATAGAGTGTAGGGTATAGAGTGTAGGGTATAGAGTGTAGGGTATAGAGTGTAGGGTATACAGTGTAGGGTATAAAGTGTAGAGTGTAGGGTATAGAGTGTAGGGTATAGAGTGTAGGGTATAGAGTGTAGGGTATAGAGTGTAGGGTATTGAGTGTAGAGTGTAGAGTGTAGGGTATAGAGTGTAGAGTTTAGGGTATAGAGTGTAGGGTATAGAGTGTAGGGTTTAGAGTGTATGGTATAGAGTGTAGGGTATAGAGTGTAGAGTGTAGGGTATAGAGTGTAGGGTATAGAGTGTAGGGTATAGAGTGTATGGTATAGAGTGTACGGTATAGAGTGTAGAGTGTAGGGTATAGAGTGTAGGGTATAAAGTGTAGGGTATAGATTGTAGGGTATAGAGTGTAGAATGTAGGGTATAGGGTATAGAGTGTATGGTGTAGAGTGTAGGGTATAGAGTGTATAGTGTAGGGTATAGAGTGTAGGGTTTAGAGTGTAGGGTATAGAGTGTAGGGTATAGAGTGTAGAGTGTAGGGTATAGAGTGTATGGTATAGAGTGTAGGGTATAGAGTGTAGGGTATAGAGTGTAGGGTATAGAGTGTAGAGTGTAGGGTATAGAGTTTAGGGTATAGAGTGTATGGTATAGAGTGTAGAGTGTAGGGTATAGAGTGTATAGTGTAGGGTATAGAGTGTAGGGTATAGAGTGTAGGGTATAGAGCGTATGGTATAGAGTGTAGGGAATAGAGTGTAGAGTGTAGGGTATAGAGTGTATGGTATAGAGTGTAGGGTATAGAGTGTATAGTGTAGGGTATAGAGTGCAGGGTATAGAGTGTATGGAATAGAGTGTATGGAATATAGTGTACGGTATAGAGTGTAGAGTGTAGGGTATAGAGTGTAGGGTATTGAGCGTAGGGTGTAGGGTATAGATTGTAGGGTATAGAGTGTAGGGTGTAGAGTGTATAGTATAGAGTGTAGGGTACAGAGTGTAGAGTGTAGGGTATGGAGTGTAGGGTATAGTGTGTATGGTATAGAGTGTACGGTATAGAATGTATGATATAGAGTGTATGGTATATAGTGTAGGGTATAGAGTGTTTGGTATAGAGTGTAAGGTATAGAGTGTAGAGAGTAGGGTATAGATTTTAGAGTGTAGAGTGTAGGGTATAGAGTGTAGGGTATAGAGTGTATGGAATAGAGTGTATGGTATAGAGTGTAGGGTGTAGAGTGTAGGGTATAGAGTGTAGAGTGTGGGGTAAAGAGTGTAGAGTGTAGGGTATATAGTGTATGATATAGAGTGTAGGGTATAGAGTGTATGGTATAGATTGCAGGGTATAGAGTGTAGGGTATAGAGTGTAGGGTACAGAGTGTAGAGTGTAGGGTATAGAGTGTAGGGTATAGAGTGTAGGGTATAGAGTGTATGGTATAGAGTGTATGGTATAGATTGTAGGGTATAGAGTGTAGGGTATAGAGTGTAGAGTGTAGGGTATAGAGTGTAGAAAGTAGGGTATAGTGTGTAGGGTATAGAGTGTAGAGTGTAGGGTATAGAGTGTAGGGTATAGAGTGTAGATTGTATGGTATAGAGTGTAGGGTATAGAGTGTATAGTGTAGGGTATAGAGTGTAGAGTGTAGGGTATAGAGTGTAGGGTATAGAGTGTTGGGATATAGAGTGTAGGGTATAGAGTGTAGGGTATAGAGTGTAGGGTATAGAGTGTATTGTATAGGGTATAGAGTGTATGGTGTAGAGTGTAGGGTATAGAGTGTATAGTGTAGGGTATAGAGTGTAGGGTATAGAGTGTAGGGTATTGAGTGTAGAGTGTAGAGTGTAGGGTATAGAGTGTAGAGTTTAGGGTATAGAGTGTAGGGTATAGAGTCTAGGGTTTAGAGTGTATGGTATAGAGTGTAGGGTATAGAGTGTAGAGTGTAGGGTATAGAGTGTAGGGTATAGAGTGTAGGGTATAGAGTGTATGGTATAGAGTGTACGGTATAGAGTGTAGAGTGTAGGGTATAGAGTGTAGGGTATAACGTGTAGGGTATAGATTGTAGGGTATAGAGTGTGGAATGTAGGGTATAGAGTCTAGGGGATAGAGTGTATGGTGTAGAGTGTAGGGTATAGAGTGTATAGTGTAGGGTATAGAGTGTAGGGTTTAGAGTGTAGGTTATAGAGTGTAGGGTATAGAGTGTAGAGTGTAGGGTATAGAGTGTATGGTATAGAGTGTAGGGTATAGAGTGTAGGGTATAGAGTGTAGGATATAGAGTGTAGGGTATAGAGTGTAGAGTGTAGGGTATAGAGTTTAGGGTATAGAGTGTATGGTATAGAGTGTAGAGTGTAGGGTATAGAGTGAATAGTGTAGGGTATAGAGTGTAGGGTATAGAGTGTAGGGTATAGAGTGTATGGTATAGAGTGTAGGGAATAGAGTGTAGAGTGTAGGGTATAGAGTGTATGGTATAGAGTGTAGGGTATAGAGTGTAGAGTATAGAGTGTAGGGTATAGAGTGTAGGGTATAGCGTGTAGGGTATAGAATGTATGGTATAGAGTGTAGGGAATAGAGTGTAGAGTGTAGGGTATAGAGTGTATGGTGTAGGGTATAGAGTGTAGGGTTTAGAGTGTAGGGTATAGAGTGTAGAATGTAGGGTATAGAGTCTAGGGGATAGAGTGTATGGTGTAGAGTGTAGGGTATAGAGTGTATAGTGTAGGGTATAGAGTGTAGGGTTTAGAGTGTAGGGTATAGAGTGTAGGGTATAGAGTGTAGAGTGTAGGGTATAGAGTGTATGGTATAGAGTGTAGGGTATAGAGTGTAGGGTATAGAGTGTAGGGTATAGAGTGTAGGGTATAGAGTGTAGAGTGTAGGGTATAGAGTGTATGGTATAGAGTGTAGAGTGTAGGGTATAGAGTGAATAGTGTAGGGTATAGAGTGTAGGGTATAGAGTGTAGGGTATAGAGTGTAGGGTATAGAGTGTAGAGTGTAGGGTATAGAGTGTATGGTATAGAGTGTAGAGTGTAGGGTATAGAGTGAATAGTGTAGGGTATAGAGTGTAGGGTATAGAGTGTAGGGTATAGAGTGTATGGTGTAGAGTGTAGAGTATAGAGTGTATGGTATAGAGTGTAGGGTATAGAGTGTAGAGTATAGAGTGTAGGGTATAGAGTGTAGGGTATAGAGTGTAGGGTATAGAATGTATGGTATAGAGTGTAGGGAATAGAGTGTAGAGTGTAGGGTATAGAGTGTATGGTGTAGAGTGTAGGGTATAGAGTGTATAGTGTAGGGTATAGAGAGCAGGGTATAGAGTGTATGGAATAGAGTGTATGGAATATAGTGTACGGTATAGAGTGTAGAGTGTAGGGTATAGAGTGTAGGGTATAGAGCGTAGGGTGTAGGGTATAGATTGTAGGGTATAGAGTGTAGAGTATAGAGTGTAGAGTGTAGGGTATAGAGTGCATGGTATAGAGTGTAGGGTGTAGAGTGTATGGTATAGAGTGTACAGTATAGAGTGTATGGTATAGAGTGTAGGGTATAGAGTGTATGGTATAGAGTGTAGGGTGTAGAGTGTATAGTATAGAGTGTAGGGTACAGAGTGTAGAGTGTAGGGTATAGAGTGTAGGGTATAGAGTGTAGGGTATAGAGTGTATGGTATAGAGTGTACGGTATAGAGTGTATGATATAGAGTGTATGGTATATAGTGTAGGGTATAGAGTGTTTGGTATAGAGTGTAAGGTATAGAGTGTAGAGAGTAGGGTATAGATTTTAGAGTGTACAGTGTAGGGTATAGAGTGTAGGGTATAGAGTGTATGGAATAGAGTGTATGGTATAGAGTGTAGGGTGTAGAGTGTAGGGTATAGAGTGTAGAGTGTGGGGTATAGAGTGTAGAGGGTAGGGTATAGAGTGTATGATATAGAGTGTAGGGTATAGAGTGTATGGTATAGATTGCAGGGTATAGAGTGTAGGATATAGAGTGTAGGGTATAGAGTGTATAGTGTAGGGTATAGAGTGCAGGGTATAGAGTGTATGGAATAGAGTGTATGGAATATAGTGTATGGTATAGAGTGTAGAGTGTAGGGTATAGAGTGTAGGGTATAGAGCGTAGGGTGTAGGGTGTAGATTGTAGGGTATAAAGTGTAGGGTATAGAGTGTAGAGTGTAGGGTATAGACTGCATGGTATAGAGTGTAGGGTGTAGAGTGTATGGTATAGAGTGTACAGTATAGAGTGTATGGTATAGAGTGTAGAGTGTAGGGTATAGAGTGTATGGTATAGAGTATAGGGTGTAGAGTGTATAGTATAGAGTGTAGGGTACAGAGTGTAGAGTGTAGGATATAGAGTGTAGGGTATAGAGTGTAGGGTATAGAGTGTAGGGTATAGAGTGTACGGAATAGAGTGTATGATATAGAGTGTATGGTATATAGTGTAGGGTATAGAGTGTTTGGTATTGAGTGTAAGGTATAGAGTGTAGAGAGTAGGGTATAGATTTTAGAGTGTAGAGTGTAGGGTATAGAGTGTAGGGTATAGAGTGTATGGAATAGAGTGTATGGTATAGAGTGTAGGGTGTAAAGTGTAGGGTATAGAGTGTAGAGTGTGGGGTATAGAGTGTAGAGTGTAGGGTATAGAGTGTATGATATAGAGTGTAGGGTATAGAGTGTATGGTATAGATTGCAGGGTATAGAGTGTAGGATATAGAGTGTAGGGTATAGAGTGTAGAGTGTAGGGTATAGAGTGTATGATATAGAGTGTAGGGTATAGAGTGTATGGAATAGAGTGTATGGTATAGAGTGTAGGGTATAGAGTGTAGGGTATAGAGTGTAGGGTATAGAGTGTAGAGTGTAGGGTATAGAGTGTATGATATAGAGTGTAGGGTATAGAGTGTATGGAATAGAGTGTATGGTATAGAGTGTAGGGTGTAGAGTCTAGGGTATAGAGTGTAGAGTGTAGGGTATAGAGTGTATGGTATAATGTGTAGGGTATAGAGTGTAGAGTGTAGGGTATAGAGTGTAGGGTATAGAGTATAGAGTGTAGGGTATAGAGTGTAGAGTGTAGGGTATAGAGTGTAGAGTGTAGGGTATAGAGTGTAGGGTATAGAGTGTATGGTATAGAGTGTAGGGTATAGAGTGTAGGGTATAGAGTGTAGAGTGTAGGGATTAGAGTGTAGGGTATAGAGTGTAGAGTGTAGGGTATAGAGTGTAGGGTATAGAGTGTACGGTATAGAGTGTTGGGCTATAGAGTGTAGGGTATAGAGTGTAGGGTATAGAGTGAAGGGTATACAGTGTAGGGTATAAAGTGTAGAGTGTAGGGTATAGAGTGTAGGGTATAGAGTGTAGGGTATTGAGTGTAGAGTGTAGAGTGTAGGGTATAGAGTGTAGAGTTTAGGGTATAGAGTGTAGGGTATAGAGTCTAGGGTTTAGAGTGTATGGTATAGAGTGTAGGGTATAGAGTGTAGAGTGTAGGGTATAGAGTGTAGGGTATAGAGTGTAGGGTATAGAGTGTATGGTATAGAGTGTACGGTATAGAGTGTAGAGTGTAGGGTATAGAGTGTAGGGTATAACGTGTAGGGTATAGATTGTAGGGTATAGAGTGTAGAATGTAGGGTATAGAGTCTAGGGGATAGAGTGTATGGTGTAGAGTGTAGGGTATAGAGTGTATAGTGTAGGGTATAGAGTGTAGGGTTTAGAGTGTAGGTTATAGAGTGTAGGGTATAGAGTGTAGAGTGTAGGGTATAGAGTGTATGGTATAGAGTGTAGGGTATAGAGTGTAGGGTATAGAGTGTAGGATATAGAGTGTAGGGTATAGAGTGTAGAGTGTAGGGTATAGAGTTTAGGGTATAGAGTGTATGGTATAGAGTGTAGAGTGTAGGGTATAGAGTGAATAGTGTAGGGTATAGAGTGTAGGGTATAGAGTGTAGGGTATAGAGTGTATGGTATAGAGTGTAGGGAATAGAGTGTAGAGTGTAGGGTATAGAGTGTATGGTATAGAGTGTAGGGTATAGAGTGTAGAGTATAGAGTGTAGGGTATAGAGTGTAGGGTATAGCGTGTAGGGTATAGAATGTATGGTATAGAGTGTAGGGAATAGAGTGTAGAGTGTAGGGTATAGAGTGTATGGTGTAGGGTATAGAGTGTAGGGTTTAGAGTGTAGGGTATAGAGTGTAGAATGTAGGGTATAGAGTCTAGGGGATAGAGTGTATGGTGTAGAGTGTAGGGTATAGAGTGTATAGTGTAGGGTATAGAGTGTAGGGTTTAGAGTGTAGGGTATAGAGTGTAGGGTATAGAGTGTAGAGTGTAGGGTATAGAGTGTATGGTATAGAGTGTAGGGTATAGAGTGTAGGGTATAGAGTGTAGGGTATAGAGTGTAGGGTATAGAGTGTAGAGTGTAGGGTATAGAGTGTATGGTATAGAGTGTAGAGTGTAGGGTATAGAGTGAATAGTGTAGGGTATAGAGTGTAGGGTATAGAGTGTAGGGTATAGAGTGTAGGGTATAGAGTGTAGAGTGTAGGGTATAGAGTGTATGGTATAGAGTGTAGAGTGTAGGGTATAGAGTGAATAGTGTAGGGTATAGAGTGTAGGGTATAGAGTGTAGGGTATAGAGTGTATGGTGTAGAGTGTAGGGTATAGAGTGTATGGTATAGAGTGTAGGGTATAGAGTGTAGAGTATAGAGTGTAGGGTATAGAGTGTAGGGTATAGAGTGTAGGGTATAGAATGTATGGTATAGAGTGTAGGGAATAGAGTGTAGAGTGTAGGGTATAGAGTGTATGGTGTAGAGTGTAGGGTATAGAGTGTATAGTGTAGGGTATAGAGAGCAGGGTATAGAGTGTATGGAATAGAGTGTATGGAATATAGTGTACGGTATAGAGTGTAGAGTGTAGGGTATAGAGTGTAGGGTATAGAGCGTAGGGTGTAGGGTATAGATTGTAGGGTATAGAGTGTAGAGTATAGAGTGTAGAGTGTAGGGTATAGAGTGCATGGTATAGAGTGTAGGGTGTAGAGTGTATGGTATAGAGTGTACAGTATAGAGTGTATGGTATAGAGTGTAGGGTATAGAGTGTATGGTATAGAGTGTAGGGTGTAGAGTGTATAGTATAGAGTGTAGGGTACAGAGTGTAGAGTGTAGGGTATAGAGTGTAGGGTATAGAGTGTAGGGTATAGAGTGTATGGTATAGAGTGTACGGTATAGAGTGTATGATATAGAGTGTATGGTATATAGTGTAGGGTATAGAGTGTTTGGTATAGAGTGTAAGGTATAGAGTGTAGAGAGTAGGGTATAGATTTTAGAGTGTACAGTGTAGGGTATAGAGTGTAGGGTATAGAGTGTATGGAATAGAGTGTATGGTATAGAGTGTAGGGTGTAGAGTGTAGGGTATAGAGTGTAGAGTGTGGGGTATAGAGTGTAGAGGGTAGGGTATAGAGTGTATGATATAGAGTGTAGGGTATAGAGTGTATGGTATAGATTGCAGGGTATAGAGTGTAGGATATAGAGTGTAGGGTATAGAGTGTAGAGTGTAGGGTATAGAGTGTAGGGTATAGAGTGTATGGTATAGAGTGTATGGTATAGATTGTAGGGTATAGAGTGTAGGGTATAGAGTGTAGAGTGTAGGGTATAGAGTGTAGGGTATAGAGTGTAGATTGTATGGTATAGAGTGTAGGGTATAGAGTGTAGGGTATAGATTGTAGGGTATAGAGTGTAGGGTATAGAGTATATAGTGTAGGGTATAGTGTGTAGGGTATAGAGTGTAGAGTGTAGGGTACAGAGTGTAGGGTATAGAGTGTAGGGCATAGAGTGTAGGGTATAAAGTGTAGAGTGTAGGGTATAGAGTGTAGGGTATAGAATGTAGGGTATAGAGTGTAGGGTATAGAGTGTAGGGTATAGAGTGTAGTGTATAATGTGTAGAGTGTAGGGTATAGAGTGTAGAGTGTAGGGTATAGAGTGTAGGGTATAGAGTGTATGGTATAGAGTGTAGGGTATAGAGTGTAGGGTAAAGAGTGTAGAGTGTAGGGTATAGAGTGTAGAGTGTAGGGTATAGAGTGTAGGGTATAGAGTGTATGGTATAGAGTGTAGGGTATAGAGTGTAGGGTAAAGAGTGTAGAGTGTAGGGATTAGAGTGTAGGGTATAGAGTGTAGGGTATAGAGTGTAGAGTGTAGGGTATAGAGTGTAGGGTATAGAGTGTACGGTATAGAGTGTTGGGCTATAGAGTGTAGGGTATAGAGTGTAGGGTATAGAGTGTAGGGTATAGAGTGTAGGGTATACAGTGTAGGGTATAAAGTGTAGAGTGTAGGGTATAGAGTGTAGGGTATAGAGTGTAGGGTATAGAGTGTAGGGTATAGAGTGTAGGGTATTGAGTGTAGAGTGTAGACTGTAGGGTATAGAGTGTAGAGTTTAGGGTATAGAGTGTAGGGTATAGAGTGTAGGGTTTAGAGTGTATGGTATAGATTGTAGGGTATAGAGTGTAGAGTGTAGGGTATAGAGTGTAGGGTATAGAGTGTAGGGTATAGAGTGTATGGTATAGAGTATATAGTGTAGGGTATAGTGTGTAGGGTATAGAGTGTAGAGTGTAGGGTACAGAGTGTAGGGTATAGAGTGTAGGGCATAGAGTGTAGGGTATAAAGTGTAGAGTGTAGGGTATAGAGTGTAGGGTATAGAATGTAGGGTATAGAGTGTAGGGTATAGAGTGTAGGGTATAGAGTGTAGGGTATAAAGTGTAGAGTGTAGGGTATAGAGTGTAGAGTGTAGGGTATAGAGTGTAGGGTATAGAGTGTATGGTATAGAGTGTAGGGTATAGAGTGTAGGGTAAAGAGTGTAGAGTGTAGGGTATAGAGTGTGGTTAGAGTGTAGGGTATAGAGTGTAGGGTTATAGAGTGTAGGGTATAGAGTGTAGGGTATAGAGTGTAGGGTAAGAGTGTGGTATGGTATAGAGTGTAGGGTATAGATGTGTATAGAGTGTAGTGGTATAGAGTGTAGGGTATAGAGTGTAGGATAGATTGTAGGGTATAGAGTGATGTAGGGTATAGGGTATAGAGTGTATGGTTTTATAGAGTGTAGGGTATAGAGTGTAGGGTATACAGTGTAGGGTATAAAGTGTAGAGTGTAGGGTATAGAGTGTAGGGTATAGAGTGTAGGGTATAGAGTGTAGGGTATAGAGTGTAGGGTATTGAGTGTAGAGTGTAGAGTGTAGGGTATAGAGTGTAGAGTTTAGGGTATAGAGTGTAGGGTATAGAGTGTAGGGTTTAGAGTGTATGGTATAGAGTGTAGGGTATAGAGTGTAGAGTGTAGGGTATAGAGTGTAGGGTATAGAGTGTAGGGTATAGAGTGTATGGTATAGAGTGTACGGTATAGAGTGTAGAGTGTAGGGTATAGAGTGTAGGGTATAAAGTGTAGGGTATAGATTGTAGGGTATAGAGTGTAGAATGTAGGGTATAGGGTATAGAGTGTATGGTGTAGAGTGTAGGGTATAGAGTGTATAGTGTAGGGTATAGAGTGTAGGGTTTAGAGTGTAGGGTATAGAGTGTAGGGTATAGAGTGTAGAGTGTAGGGTATAGAGTGTATGGTATAGAGTGTAGGGTATAGAGTGTAGGGTATAGAGTGTAGGGTATAGAGTGTAGAGTGTAGGGTATAGAGTTTAGGGTATAGAGTGTATGGTATAGAGTGTAGAGTGTAGGGTATAGAGTGTATAGTGTAGGGTATAGAGTGTAGGGTATAGAGTGTAGGGTATAGAGCGTATGGTATAGAGTGTAGGGAATAGAGTGTAGAGTGTAGGGTATAGAGTGTATGGTATAGAGTGTAGGGTATAGAGTGTATAGTGTAGGGTATAGAGTGCAGGGTATAGAGTGTATGGAATAGAGTGTATGGAATATAGTGTACGGTATAGAGTGTAGAGTGTAGGGTATAGAGTGTAGGGTATTGAGCGTAGGGTGTAGGGTATAGATTGTAGGGTATAGAGTGTAGGGTGTAGAGTGTATAGTATAGAGTGTAGGGTACAGAGTGTAGAGTGTAGGGTATGGAGTGTAGGGTATAGTGTGTATGGTATAGAGTGTACGGTATAGAATGTATGATATAGAGTGTATGGTATATAGTGTAGGGTATAGAGTGTTTGGTATAGAGTGTAAGGTATAGAGTGTAGAGAGTAGGGTATAGATTTTAGAGTGTAGAGTGTAGGGTATAGAGTGTAGGGTATAGAGTGTATGGAATAGAGTGTATGGTATAGAGTGTAGGGTGTAGAGTGTAGGGTATAGAGTGTAGAGTGTGGGGTAAAGAGTGTAGAGTGTAGGGTATATAGTGTATGATATAGAGTGTAGGGTATAGAGTGTATGGTATAGATTGCAGGGTATAGAGTGTAGGGTATAGAGTGTAGGGTACAGAGTGTAGAGTGTAGGGTATAGAGTGTAGGGTATAGAGTGTAGGGTATAGAGTGTATGGTATAGAGTGTATGGTATAGATTGTAGGGTATAGAGTGTAGGGTATAGAGTGTAGAGTGTAGGGTATAGAGTGTAGAAAGTAGGGTATAGTGTGTAGGGTATAGAGTGTAGAGTGTAGGGTATAGAGTGTAGGGTATAGAGTGTAGATTGTATGGTATAGAGTGTAGGGTATAGAGTGTATAGTGTAGGGTATAGAGTGTAGAGTGTAGGGTATAGAGTGTAGGGTATAGAGTGTTGGGATATAGAGTGTAGGGTATAGAGTGTAGGGTATAGAGTGTAGGGTATAGAGTGTATTGTATAGGGTATAGAGTGTATGGTGTAGAGTGTAGGGTATAGAGTGTATAGTGTAGGGTATAGAGTGTAGGGTATAGAGTGTAGGGTGTAGAGTGTAGGCTATAGAGTGTATGATATAGAGTGTAGGGTATAGAGTGTATGGTATAGATTGCAGGGTATAGAGTGTAGGGTATAGAGTGTAGGGTATAGAGTGTAGAGTGTAGGGTATAGAGTGTAGGATATAGAGTGTAGGGTATAGAGTGTATGGTATAGAGTGTACGGTATAGAGTGTAGGGTATAGAGTGTAGGGTATAGACTGTAGGGTATAGAGTGTATTGTATAGGGTATAGAGTGTATGGTGTAGAGTGTAGGGTATAGAGTGTATAGTGTGGGGTATAGAGTGTAGGGTATAGAGTGTAGGGTATAGAGTGTAGAGTGTAGGGTATAGAGTGTATGGTATAGAGTGTAGGGTATAGAGTGTATGGTATAGAGTGTAGGGTATAGAGTGTAGAGTGCAGGGTATAGAGTGTAGTGTATAGAGTGTAGGGTATAGAGTGTAGAGTGTAGGATATAGAGTTTAGGGTATAGAGTGTATGGTATATAGTGTAGAGTGTAGGGTATAGAGTGTATAGTGTAGGGTATAGAGTGTAGGGTATAGAGTGTAGGGTATAGAGTGTAGGGTATAGAGTGTATGGTATAGAGTGTAGGAATAGAGTGTAGAGTGTAGGGTATAGAGTGTATGGTATAGAGTGTAGGGTATAGAGTGTAGAGTATAGAGTGTAGGGTATAGAGTGTAGGGTATAGAGTGTAGGGTATAGAGTGTATGGTATAGAGTTTAGGGAATAGAGTGTAGAGTGTATGGTATAGAGTGTATGGTATAGAGTGCAGGGTATAGAGTGTAGAGGGTAGAGTGTAGGGTATAGAGTGTAGGGTATAGAGTGTAGAGTGTAGGTATAGAGTGTAGGGTATAGAGTGTAGGGTGTAGAGTGTAGGGTATAGAGTGTAGGGTATAGAGTGAAGAGTGTAGGGTATAAAGTGTAGGGTATAGAGTGTAGGGTGTAGGAGTGTAGGGTATAGAGTGTAGAGTGTAGGGTATAGAGTTTAGGGTATAGAGTGTATGGTATAGAGTGTAGAGTGTTGGGTATAGAGTGTATAGTGTAGGGTATAGAGTGTAGGGAATTGAGTGTAGGGTATAGAGTGTAGGGTAGGTGTAGAGTTAGGGTATAGACTTTAGGGTATAGAGTGTATGGTATAGAGTGTTGAGTGTAGGGTATATAGTGTATAGTGTAGGGTATAGAGTGTAGGGTATAGAGTGTAGGGTATAGAGTGTATGGTATAGAGTGTAGGGAATAGAGTGTAGAGTGTAGGGTATAGGTGTATGGTATAGAGTGTAGGGTTAGAGTGTTGAGTATAGAGTGTAGGGTATAGAGTGTAGGGTATAGAATGTATGGTATAGAGTGTAGGGAATAGAGTGTAGAGTGTAGGGTATAGAGTGTATGGTATAGAGTGTAGGGTATAGAGTGTAGAGGGTAGAGTGTAGGGTATAAGTGTAGGGTATAGAGTGTAGGGGTATAGAGTGTAGAGTGTAGGGTTTAGAGTGTAGGGTATAGAGTGTAGAGTGTAGGGATTAGAGTGTAGGGTATAGAGTGTAGTGTGTAGGGTTTAGAGTGTAGAGTATAGAGTGTAGGGTTTAGAGTGTTGGGTATAGAGTGTAAAGTGTAGAGTGTAGAGTATAGAGTGTAGAGTGTAGGGTATGAGTGTAGGGTATAGAGTAGGGTGTAGGGTATACAGTGTAGGGTATAGAGTGTAGGGTATAGGTGTAGAGTGTAGAGTATAGAGTGTTTGGTATAGTGTGTAGGGTGTAGAGTGTAGGTATAGAGTGTAGGGTTTAGGGTGTAGGTTATAGAGTGTAGGGTATAGAGTGTAGGGTATAGGGTATAGAGTGCAGGTATAGAGTGTAGGGTATATAGTGTAGAGTATAGAGTGTAGGGTATAGAGTGTAGAGTGTAGGGTATAGAGTGTAGGGTATATAGTGTATGGTATACAGTGTAGAGTGTAGAGTGTAGGGTATAGTGTGTATATTGTAGGGTATAGAGTGTAGGGTATAGAGTGTATGGTATAGAGTGTAGGGTATAGAGTGTAGGTGTAGGGTATAGAGTGTAGGGTATAGTGTGTAGGGTATAGAGTGTAGGCTATAGGGTGTAGGTTATAGAGTGTAGGGTATAGAGTGTAGGGTATAGAGTATAGAGTGCAGGGTATAGAGTGTAGGGTATATAGTGTAGAGTATAGAGTGTAGGGTATAGAGTGTAGGTGTAGAGTGTAGAGTGTAGGGTATAGAGTGTAGGGTATAGAGTGTAGGGTATAGAGTGTAGGGTATAGAGTGTAGAGTGTAGGGTATAGAGTGTAGAGTGTAGGGTATAGAGTGTAGGGTATATAGTGTAGGGTATAGAGTGTAGAGTGTAGGGTATAGAGTGTAGGGTATAGAGTGTAGGGTATATAGTGTAGGGTATAGAGTGTAGGGTATAGAGTGTAGGGTATAGAGTGCATGGAATAGAGTTTAGAGTGTAGGGTATAGAGTGTAGGGTATAGAGTGTATGGAATAGAGTTTAGAGTGTAGGGTGTAGGTATAGAGTGTAGGGTATAGAGTGTATGGTATAGAGTGTAGGGTATAGAGGGTGGGGTATAGTGTGTAGGGTATTGAGTGTTGAGTGTAGGGATTAGAGTGTAGGGTATGAGTGTAGGATATAGAGTGTATGGAATAGAGTGTAGGGTATAGTGTGAAGAGTGTAGGGTATAGGAGTGTAGGGTATAGAGCCTAGGGTGTAGGGTATAGAGTCTAGGGTATAGAGTGTAGGGTATAGAGTGTATGGTATAGAGTGTAGGGTGTAGAGTGTAGGGTATAGAGTGTACGTTATAGAGTGTAGAGTGTAGGGCATAGAGTGTATGTACGTTATAGAGTGTAGAGTGTAGGGCATAGAGTGTATGGTATAGAGTGTAGGGTGTAGAGTGTATAGTATAGAGTGTAGAGTGTAGGGTATAGAGTGTAGAGTGTGGGGTATAGAGTGTAGAGTGTAGGGTATAGAGTGTATGATATAGAGTGTAGGGTATAGAGTGTATGGTATAGATTGCAGGGTATAGAGTGTAGGGTATAGAGTGTAGGGTATAGAGTGTAGAGTGTAGGGTACAGAGTGTAGGGTATAGAGTGTATGGTATAGAGTGTAGGGTATAGAGTGTAGAGTATAGAGTGTAGGGTATAGAGTGTAGGGTATAGAGTGTAGGGTATAGAGTGTATGGTATAGAGTTTAGGGAATAGAGTGTAGAGTGTATGGTATAGAGTGTATGGTATAGAGTGCAGGGTATAGAGTGTAGAGGGTAGAGTGTAGGTTATAGAGTGTAGGGTATAGAGTGTAGAGTGTAGGGTATAGAGTGTAGGGTATAGAGTGTAGGGTGTAGAGTGTAGGGTATAGAGTGTAGGGTATAGAGTGAAGAGTGTAGGGTATAAAGTGTAGGGTATAGAGTGTAGGGTGTAGAGTGTAGGGTATAGAGTGTAGAGTGTAGGGTATAGAGTTTAGGGTATAGAGTGTATGGTATAGAGTGTAGAGTGTAGGGTATAGAGTGTATAGTGTAGGGTATAGAGTGTAGGGAATAGAGTGTAGGGTATAGAGTGTAGGGTATAGAGTGTAGAGTGTAGGGTATAGACTTTAGGGTATAGAGTGTATGGTATAGAGTGTAGAGTGTAGGGTATAGAGTGTATAGTGTAGGGTATAGAGTGTAGGGTATAGAGTGTAGGGTATAGAGTGTATGGTATAGAGTGTAGGGAATAGAGTGTAGAGTGTAGGGTATAGAGTGTATGGTATAGAGTGTAGGGTATAGAGTGTAGAGTATAGAGTGTAGGGTATAGAGTGTAGGGTATAGAATGTATGGTATAGAGTGTAGGGAATAGAGTGTAGAGTGTAGGGTATAGAGTGTATGGTATAGAGTGTAGGGTATAGAGTGTAGAGGGTAGAGTGTAGGGTATAGAGTGTAGGGTATAGAGTGTAGGGTATAGAGTGTAGAGTGTAGGGTATAGAGTGTAGGGTATAGAGTGTAGAGTGTAGGGATTAGAGTGTAGGGTATAGAGTGTAGGGTATAGAGTGTAGAGTGTAGGGTATAGAGTGTAGAGTATAGAGTGTAGGGTATAGAGTGTTGGGTATAGAGTGTAAAGTGTAGAGTGTAGAGTATAGAGTGTAGAGTGTAGGGTATAGAGTGTAGGGTATAGAACGTAGGGTGTAGGGTATACAGTGTAGGGTATAGAGTGTAGGGTATAGAGTGTAGAGTGTAGAGTATAGAGTGTATGGTATAGAGTGTAGGGTGTAGAGTGTAGGGTATAGAGTGTAGGGTATAGGGTGTAGGTTATAGAGTGTAGGGTATAGAGTGTAGGGTATAGGGTATAGAGTGCAGGGTATAGAGTGTAGGGTATATAGTGTAGAGTATAGAGTGTAGGGTATAGAGTGTAGAGTGTAGGGTATAGAGTGTAGGGTATATAGTGTATGGTATACAGTGTAGAGTGTAGAGTGTAGGGTATAGAGTGTATATTGTAGGGTATAGAGTGTAGGGTATAGAGTGTATGGTATAGAGTGTAGGGTATAGAGTGTAGAGTGTAGGGTATAGAGTGTAGGGTATAGTGTGTAGGGTATAGAGTGTAGGCTATAGGGTGTAGGTTATAGAGTGTAGGGTATAGAGTGTAGGGTATAGAGTATAGAGTGCAGGGTATAGAGTGTAGGGTATATAGTGTAGAGTATAGAGTGTAGGGTATAGAGTGTAGGGTGTAGAGTGTAGAGTGTAGGGTATAGAGTGTAGGGTATAGAGTGTAGGGTATAGAGTGTAGGGTATAGAGTGTAGAGTGTAGGGTATAGAGTGTAGAGTGTAGGGTATAGAGTGTAGGGTATATAGTGTAGGGTATAGAGTGTAGAGTGTAGGGTATAGAGTGTAGGGAATAGAGTGTAGGGTATATAGTGTAGGGTATAGAGTGTAGGGTATAGAGTGTAGGGTATAGAGTGCATGGAATAGAGTTTAGAGTGTAGGGTATAGAGTGTAGGGTATAGAGTGTATGGAATAGAGTTTAGAGTGTAGGGTGTAGGGTATAGAGTGTAGGGTATAGAGTGTATGGTATAGAGTGTAGGGTATAGAGGGTGGGGTATAGAGTGTAGGGTATAGAGTGTAGAGTGTAGGGATTAGAGTGTAGGGTATAGAGTGTAGGATATAGAGTGTATGGAATAGAGTGTAGGGTATAGAGTGAAGAGTGTAGGGTATAGAGTGTAGGGTATAGAGCTTAGGGTGTAGGGTATAGAGTCTAGGGTATAGAGTGTAGGGTATAGAGTGTATGGTATAGAGTGTAGGGTGTAGAGTGTAGGGTATAGAGTGTACGTTATAGAGTGTAGAGTGTAGGGCATAGAGTGTATGGTATAGAGTGTAGGGTGTAGAGTGTATAGTATAGAGTGTAGAGTGTAGGGTATAGAGTGTAGAGTGTGGGGTATAGAGTGTAGAGTGTAGGGTATAGAGTGTATGATATAGAGTGTAGGGTATAGAGTGTATGGTATAGATTGCAGGGTATAGAGTGTAGGGTATAGAGTGTAGGGTATAGAGTGTAGAGTGTAGGGTACAGAGTGTAGGGTATAGAGTGTATGGTATAGAGTGTATGGTATAGATTGTAGGGTATAAAGTGTAGGGTATAGAGTGTAGAGTGTAGGGTATAGAGTGTAGAAAGTAGGGTATAGTGTGTAGGGTATAGAGTGTAGAGTGTAGGGTATAGAGTGTAGGGTTTAGAGTGTAGGGTATAGAGTGTAGGGTATAGAGTGTAGAGTGTAGGGTATAGAGTGTATGGTATAGAGTGTAGGGTGTACAGTGTAGGGTATAGAGTGTAGGTTATAGAGTGTAGAGTGTAGGGTATAGAGTGTAGAAAGTAGGGTATAGTGTGTAGGGTATAGAGTGTAGAGTGTAGGGTATAGAGTGTAGGGTATAGAGCGTAGGGTGTAGGGTATAGAGTGTAGGGTATAGAGTGTAGGGTATAGAGTGTAGAAAGTAGGGTATAGTGTGTAGGGTATAGAGTGTAGAGTGTAGGGTATAGAGTGTAGGGTATAGAGCGTAGGGTGTAGGGTATAGAGTGTAGGGTATAGAGTGTAGGGTATAGAGTGTATGGTATAGAGTGTAGGGTGTACAGTGTAGGGTATAGAGTGTAGGTTATAGAGTGTAGAGTGTAGGGCATAGAGTGTATGGTATAGAGTGTAGGGTATAGATTGTATGGTATAGAGTTTAGAGTGTAGGGTATAGAGTGTAGAATATAGAGTGTAGAGTGTAGGGTATAGAGTGTAGGGTATAGAGTGTACGGTATAGAGCGTATGATATAGATTGTATGTTATATAGTGTAGGGTATAGAGTGTTTGGTATAGAGTGTAAGGTATAGAGTGTAGAGAGTAGGGTATAGATTTTAGAGTGTAGAGTGTAGGGTATAGCATGTAGGGTATAGAGTGTATGGAATAGAGTGTATGGTATAGAGTGTAGGGTGTAGAGTGTAGGATATAGAGTGTAGAGTGTGGGGTATAGAGTGTAGAGTGTAGGGTATAGAGTGTATGATATAGAGTGTAGGGTATAGAGTGTATGGTATAGATTGCAGGGTATAAAGTGTAGGGTATAGAGTGTAGGGTATAGAGTGTAGAGTGTAGGGTATAGAGTGTAGGGTATAGAGTGTATGGTATAGATTGTAGGGTATAGAGTGTAGGGTATAGAGTGTAGAGTGTAGGGTATAGAGTGTAGAAAGTAGGGTATAGTGTGTAGGGCATAGAGTGTAGAGTGTAGGGTATAGAGTGTAGGGTATAGAGTGTAGATTGTATGGTATAGAGTGTAGGGTATAGAGTGTATAGTGTAGAGTGTAGAGTGTAGGGTATAGAGTGTAGGGTATAGAGTGTTGGGATATAGAGTGTAGGGTATACAGTGTAGAGTATAGAGTGTAGGGTATAGAGTGTAGGGTATAGCGTGGTATAGAGTGTAGGGTATAGAGTGTAGAGTGTAGGGTATAGAGTGTAGGGTATAGAGTATAGGGTATAAAGTGTAGAGTGTAGGGTATAGAGTGTAGGGTATAGAGTGTAGAGTGTAGGGTGTAGAGTGTAGAGTGTAGGGTATAGAGTGTAAGGTATAGAGTGTAGGGTATAGAGTATATGTTATAGAGTGTAGGGTATAGAGTGTAGAGTGTAGGGTATAGAGTGTAGGGTATAGAGTGTAGGGTATAGAGTGTAGGGTATAAAGTGTAGAGTGTAGGGTATAGAGTGTAGGGTATAGAGTGTAGGGTATAGAGTGTATGGTATAGATTGTATGGTATAGAGTGTAGAGTGTAGGGTATAGAGTGTAGGGTATTGAGTGTAGGGTATATATTGTAGGGTATAGAGTGTAGAGTGTAGGGTATAGAGTGTAGGGTATAGAGTGTATGGTGTAGAGTGTAGGGTATAGAGTGTATAGTGTAGGGTATAGAGTGTAGGGTATAGAGTGTAGGGTATAGAGTGTATGGTATAGAGTGTACAGTATAGAGTGTATGGTATAGAGTGTAGAGTGTAGGGTATAGAGTGTATGGTATAGAGTGTAGTGTGTAGAGTGTATGGTATAGTGTGTAGGGTACAGAGTGTAGAGTGTAGGGTATAGAGTGTAGGGTATAGAGTGTAGAGTGTAGGGTATAGAGTGTATGATATAGAGTGTAGGGTATAGAGTGTATGGTATAGATTGCAGGGTATAAAGTGTAGGGTATAGAGTGTAGGGTATAGAGTGTAGAGTGTAGGGTATAGAGTGTAGGGTATAGAGTGTATGGTATAGATTGTAGGGTATAGAGTGTAGGGTATAGAGTGTAGAGTGTAGGGTATAGAGTGTAGAAAGTAGGGTATAGTGTGTAGGGCATAGAGTGTAGAGTGTAGGGTATAGAGTGTAGGGTATAGAGTGTAGATTGTATGGTATAGAGTGTAGGGTATAGAGTGTTTGGTATAGAGTGTAACGTATAGAGCGTAGAGAGTAGGGTATAGATTTTAGAGTGTAGAGTGTAGGGTATAGCATGTAGGGTATAGAGTGTATGGAATAGAGTGTATGGTATAGAGTGTAGGGTGTAGAGTGTAGGATATAGAGTGTAGAGTGTGGGGTATAGAGTGTAGAGTGTGGGGTATAGAGTGTAGAGTGTAGGGTATAGAGTGTATGATATAGAGTGTAGGGTATAGAGTGTATGGTATAGATTGCAGGGTATAAAATGTAGGGTATAGAGTGTAGGGTATAGAGTGTAGAGTGTAGGGTATAGAGTGTAGGGTATAGAGTGTATGGTATAGATTGTAGGGTATAGAGTGTAGGGTATATAGTGTAGAGTGTAGGGTATAGAGTGTAGAAAGTAGGGTATAGTGTGTAGGGCATAGAGTGTAGAGTGTAGGGTATAGAGTGTAGGGTATAGAGTGTAGATTGTATGGTATAGAGTGTAGGGTATAGAGTGTATAGTGTAGAGCATAGAGTGTAGAGTGTAGGGTATAGAGTGTAGGGTATAGAGTGTTGGGATATAGAGTGTAGGGTATAGAGTGTAGAGTATAGAGTGTAGGGTATAGAGTGTAGGGTATAGCGTGTAGGGTATAGAGTGTAGGGTATAGAGTATATAGTGTAGGGTATAGAGTGTAGGGTATAGAGTGTAGGGTATAGAGTGTAGGGTATAGAGTGTAGGGTATAGAGTGTAGGGTATAAAGTGTAGAGTGTAGGGTATAGAGTGTAGGGTATAGATTGTAGAGTGTAGGGTGTAGAGTGTAGAGTGTAGGGTATAGAGTGTAAGGTATAGAGTGTAGGGTATAGAGTATATGTTATAGAGTGTAGGGTATAGAGTGTAGAGTGTAGGGTATAGAGTGTAGGGTATAGAGTGTAGGGTATAGAGTGTAGGGTATAGAGTGTAGGGTATAAAGTGTAGAGTGTAGGGTATAGAGTGTAGGGTATAGAGTGTAGGGTATAGAGTGTATGGTATAGATTGTATGGTATAGAGTGTAGAGTGTAGGGTATAGAGTGTAGGGTATAGAGTGTAGGGTATATATTGTAGGGTATAGAGTGTAGAGTGTAGGGTATAGAGTGTAGGGTATAGAGTGTATGGTGTAGAGTGTAGGGTATAGAGTGTATAGTGTAGGGTATAGAGTGTAGGGTATAGAGTGTAGGGTATAGAGTATATGGTATAGAGTGTACAGTATAGAGTGTATGGTATAGAGTGTAGAGTGTAGGGTATAGAGTGTATGGTATAGAGTGTAGTGTGTAGAGTGTATGGTATAGTGTGTAGGGTACAGAGTGTAGAGTGTAGGGTATAGAGTGTAGGGTATAGAGTGTAGAGTGTAGGGTATAGAGTGTATGATATAGAGTGTAGGGTATAGAGTGTATGGTATAGATTGCAGGGTATAAAGTGTAGGGTATAGAGTGTAGGGTATAGAGTGTAGAGTGTAGGGTATAGAGTGTAGGGTATAGAGTGTATGGTATAGATTGTAGGGTATAGAGTGTAGGGTATAGATTGTATGGTATAGAGTGTAGAGTGTAGGGTATAGAGTGTAGGGTATTGAGTGTAGGGTATATATTGTAGGGTATAGAGTGTAGAGTGTAGGGTATAGAGTGTAGGGTATAGAGTGTATGGTGTAGAGTGTAGGGTATAGAGTGTATAGTGTAGGTTATAGAGTGTAGGGTATAGAGTGTATGGTATAGAGTGTACAGTATAGAGTGTATGGTATAGAGTGTAGAGTGTAGGGTATAGAGTGTATGGTATAGAGTGTAGTGTGTAGAGTGTATGGTATAGTGTGTAGGGTACAGAGTGTAGAGTGTAGGGTATAGAGTGTAGGGTATAGAGTGTAGAGTGTAGGGTATAGAGTGTATGATATAGAGTGTAGGGTATAGAGTGTATGGTATAGATTGCAGGGTATAAAGTGTAGGGTATAGAGTGTAGGGTATAGAGTGTAGAGTGTAGGGTATAGAGTGTAGGGTATAGAGTGTATGGTATAGATTGTAGGGTATAGAGTGTAGGGTATAGAGTGTAGAGTGTAGGGTATAGAGTGTAGAAAGTAGGGTATAGTGTGTAGGGCATAGAGTGTAGAGTGTAGGGTATAGAGTGTAGGGTATAGAGTGTAGATTGTATGGTATAGAGTGTAGGGTATAGAGTGTTTGGTATAGAGTGTAACGTATAGAGTGTAGAGAGTAGGGTATAGATTTTAGAGTGTAGAGTGTAGGGTATAGCATGTAGGGTATAGAGTGTATGGAATAGAGTGTATGGTATAGAGTGTAGGGTGTAGAGTGTAGGATATAGAGTGTAGAGTGTGGGGTATAGAGTGTAGAGTGTGGGGTATAGAGTGTAGAGTGTAGGGTATAGAGTGTATGATATAGAGTGTAGGGTATAGAGTGTATGGTATAGATTGCAGGGTATAAAGTGTAGGGTATAGAGTGTAGGGTATAGAGTGTAGAGTGTAGGGTATAGAGTGTAGGGTATAGAGTGTATGGTATAGATTGTAGGGTATAGAGTGTAGGGTATATAGTGTAGAGTGTAGGGTATAGAGTGTAGAAAGTAGGGTAAAGTGTGTAGGGCATAGAGTGTAGAGTGTAGGGTATAGAGTGTAGGGTATAGAGTGTAGATTGTATGGTATAGAGTGTAGGGTATAGAGTGTATAGTGTAGAGCATAGAGTGTAGAGTGTAGGGTATAGAGTGTAGGGTATAGAGTGTTGGGATATAGAGTGTAGGGTATAGAGTGTAGAGTATAGAGTGTAGGGTATAGAGTGTAGGGTATAGCGTGTAGGGTATAGAGTGTAGGGTATAGAGTATATAGTGTAGGGTATAGAGTGTAGGGTATAGAGTGTAGGGTATAGAGTGTAGGGTATAGAGTGTAGCGTATAAAGTGTAGAGTGTAGGGTATAGAGTGTAGGGTATAGAGTGTAGAGTGTAGGGTGTAGAGTGTAGAGTGTAGGGTATAGAGTGTAAGGTATAGAGTGTAGGGTATAGAGTATATGTTATAGAGTGTAGGGTATAGAGTGTAGAGTGTAGGGTATAGAGTGTAGGGTATAGAGTGTAGGGTATAGAGTGTAGGGTATAGAGTGTAGGGTATAAAGTGTAGAGTGTAGGGTATAGAGTGTAGGGTATAGAGTGTATGGTATAGATTGTATGGTATAGAGTGTAGAGTGTAGGGTATAGAGTGTAGGGTATAGAGTGTAGGGTATATATTGTAGGGTATAGAGTGTAGAGTGTAGGGTATAGAGTGTAGGGTATAGAGTGTATGGTGTAGAGTGTAGGGTATAGAGTGTATAGTGTAGGGTATAGAGTGTAGGGTATAGAGTGTAGGGTATAGAGTGTATGGTATAGAGTGTACAGTATAGAGTGTATGGTATAGAGTGTAGAGTGTAGGGTATAGAGTGTATGGTATAGAGTGTAGTGTGTAGAGTGTATGGTATAGTGTGTAGGGTACAGAGTGTAGAGTGTAGGGTATAGAGTGTAGGGTATAGAGTGTAGAGTGTAGGGTATAGAGTGTATGATATAGAGTGTAGGGTATAGAGTGTATGGTATAGATTGCAGGGTATAAAGTGTAGGGTATAGAGTGTAGGGTATAGAGTGTAGAGTGTAGGGTATAGAGTGTAGGGTATAGAGTGTATGGTATAGATTGTAGGGTATAGAGTGTAGGGTATAGAGTGTAGAGTGTAGGGTATAGAGTGTAGAAAGTAGGGTATAGTGTGTAGGGCATAGAGTGTAGAGTGTAGGGTATAGAGTGTAGGGTATAGAGTGTAGATTGTATGGTATAGAGTGTAGGGTATAGATTGTATAGTGTAGAGCATAGAGTGTAGAGTGTAGGGTATAGAGTGTAGGGTATAGAGTGTTGGGATACAGAGTGTAGGGTATAGAGTGTAGAGTATAGAGTGTAGGGTATAGAGTGTAGGGTATAGCGTGTAGGGTATAGAATGTAGGGTATAGAGTATATAGTGTAGGGTATAGAGTGTAGGGTATAGAGTGTAGAGTGTAGGGTATAGAGTGTAGGGTATAGAGTGTAGGGTATAGAGTGTAGGGTATAAAGTGTAGAGTGTAGGGTATAGAGTGTATGGTATAGAGTGTAGAGTGTAGGGTGTAGAGTGTAGAGTGTAGGGTATAGAGTGTAAGGTATAGAGTGTAGGGTATAGAGTATATGTTATAGAGTGTAGGGTATAGAGTGTAGAGTGTAGGGTATAGAGTGTAGGGTATAGAGTGTAGGGTATAGAGTGTAGGGTATAGAGTGTAGGGTATAAAGTGTAGAGTGTAGGGTATAGAGTGTAGGGTATAGAGTGTATGGTATAGATTGTATGGTATAGAGTGTAGAGTGTAGGGTATAGAGTGTAGGGTATAGAGTGTAGGGTATATATTGTAGGGTATAGAGTGTAGAGTGTAGGGTATAGAGTGTAGGGTATAGAGTGTAGGGTATAGAGTGTATGGTATAGAGTGTACAGTATAGAGTGTATGTTATAGAGTGTAGAGTGTAGGGTATAGAGTGTATGGTATAGAGTGTAGTGTGTAGAGTGTATGGTATAGTGTGTAGGGTACAGAGTGTAGAGTGTAGGGTATAGAGTGTAGGGTATAGAGTGTAGAGTGTAGGGTATAGAGTGTATGATATAGAGTGTAGGGTATAGAGTGTATGGTATAGATTGCAGGGTATAAAGTGTAGGGTATAGAGTGTAGGGTATAGAGTGTAGAGTGTAGGGTATAGAGTGTAGGGTATAGAGTGTATGGTATAGATTGTAGGGTATAGAGTGTAGGGTATAGAGTGTAGAGTGTAGGGTATAGAGTGTAGAAAGTAGGTATAGTGTGTAGGGCATAGAGTGTAGAGTGTAGGGTATAGAGTGTAGGGTATAGAGTGTAGATTGTATGGTATAGAGTGTAGGGTATAGAGTGTATAGTGTAGAGCATAGAGTGTAGAGTGTAGGGTATAGAGTGTAGGGTATAGAGTGTTGGGATATAGAGTGTAGGGTATAGAGTGTAGAGTATAGAGTGTAGGGTATAGAGTGTAGGGTATAGCGTGTAGGGTATAGAGTGTAGGGTATAGAGTATATAGTGTAGGGTATAGAGTGTAGGGTATAGAGTGTAGAGTGTAGGGTATAGAGTGTAGGGTATAGAGTGTAGGGTATAAAGTGTAGAGTGTAGGGTATAGAGTGTAGGGTATAGAGTGTAGAGTGTAGGGTGTATAGTGTAGAGTGTAGGGTATAGAGTGTAAGGTATAGAGTGTAGGGTATAGAGTATATGTTATAGAGTGTAGGGTGTAGAGTGTAGGGTATAGAGTGTAGGGTATAGAGTGTAGGGTATAGAGTGTAGGGTATAGAGTGTAGGGTATAAAGTGTAGAGTGTAGGGTATAGAGTGTAGGGTATAGAGTGTAGGGTATAGAGTGTATGGTATAGATTGTATGGTATAGAGTGTAGAGTGTAGGGTATAGAGTGTAGGGTATAGAGTGTAGGGTATATATTGTAGGGTATAGAGTGTAGAGTGTAGGGTATAGAATGTAGGGTATAGAGTGTATGGTGTAGAGTGTAGGGTATAGAGTGTATAGTGTAGGGTATAGAGTGTAGGGTATAGAGTGTAGGGTATAGAGTGTATGGTATAGAGTGTACAGTATAGAGTGTATGGTATAGAGTGTAGAGTGTAGGGTATAGAGTGTATGGTATAGAGTGTAGTGTGTAGAGTGTATGGTATAGTGTGTAGGGTACAGAGTGTAGAGTGTAGGGTATAGAGTGTAGGGTATAGAGTGTAGGGTATAGAGTGTACGGTATAAAGTGTATGATATAGAGTGTATGGTATATAGTGTAGGGTATAGAGTGTTTGGTATAGAGTGTAAGGTATAGAGTGTAGAGAGTAGGGTATAGATTTTAGAATGTAGAGTGTATGGTATAGAGTGTAGGGTATAGAGTGTATGGAATAGAGTGTATGGTATAGAGTGTAGGGTGTAGAGTGTAGGGTATAGAGTGTAGAGTGTGGTTTATAGAGTGTAGAGTGTAGGGTATAGAGTGTATGGTATAGATTGCAGGGTATAGAGTGTAGGGTATATAGTGTAGGGTATAGAGTATAGAGTGTAGGGTATAGAGTGTAGGGTATAGAGTGTAGAGTGTAGGGTATAGAGTGTAGGGTATAGAGTGTATGGTAGAGTGTAGGGTATAGAGTGTAGGGTATAGAGTGTAGGGTATATATTGTAGGGTATAGAGTGTAGAGTGTAGGGTATAGAGTGTAGGGTATAGAGTGTATGGTGTAGAGTGTAGGGTATAGAGTGTATAGTGTAGGGTATAGAGTGTAGGGTATAGAGTGTAGGGTATAGAGTGTATGGTATAGAGTGTACAGTATAGAGTGTATGGTATAGAGTGTAGAGTGTAGGGTATAGAGTGTATGGTATAGAGTGCAGTGTGTAGAGTGTATGGTATAGTGTGTAGTGTACAGAGTGTAGAGTGTAGGGTATAGAGTGTAGGGTATAGAGTGTAGGGTATAGAGTGTACGGTATAGAGTGTATGATATAGAGTGTATGGTATATAGTGTAGGGTATAGAGTGTTTGGTATAGAGTGTAAGGTATAGAGTGTAGAGAGTAGGGTATAGATTTTAGAGTGTAGAGTGTATGGTTTAGAGTGTAGGGTATAGAGTGTATGGAATAGAGTGTATGGTATAGAGTGTAGGGTGTAGAGTGTAGGGTATAGAGTGTAGAGTGTGGTTTATAGAGTGTAGAGTGTAGGGTATAGAGTGTATGGTATAGATTGCAGGGTATAGAGTGTAGGGTATATAGTGTAGGTATAGAGTATAGAGTGTAGGATATAGAGTGTAGGGTATAGAGTGTAGAGTGTAGAGTGTAGGGTATAGAGTGTAGAGTGTAGGGTATAGAGTGTAGGGAATAGAGTGTATGGTATAGAGTGTAGGGTATAGAGTGTAGGCTATAGAGTGTAGAGTGTATGGATTAGAGTGTAGGGTATAGAATGTAGGGTATAGAGTGTAGAGTGTAGGGTATAGAGTGTAGGGTATAGAGTGTACGGTATAGAGTGTTGGGCTATAGAGTGTTGGGTATAGAGTGTAGGGTATAGAGTGTAGGGTATAGAGTGTAGGGTATACAGTGTAGGGTATAAGGTGTAGAGTGTAGGGTATAGAGTGTAGGGTATAGAGTGTAGGGTATAGAGTGTAGAGTGTAGGGTATAGAGTGTAGAGTTTAGGGTATAGAGTGTAGGGTATAGAGTGTAGGGTTTAGAGTGTATGGTATAGAGTGTAGGGTATAGAGTGTAGAGTGTAGGGTATAGAGTGTAGGGTATAGAGTGTAGGGTATAGAGTGTATGGTATAGAGTGTACGGTATAGAGTGTAGAGTGTAGGGTATAGAGTGTAGGGTATAGAGTGTAGGTTATAGATTGTAGGGTATAGAGTGTATTGTATAGGGTATAGAGTGTATGGTGTAGATTGTAGGGTATAGAGTGTATAGTGTAGGGTACAGAGTGTAGGGTATAGAGTGTAGGGTATAGAGTGTAGAGTGTAGGGTATAGAGTGTATGGTATAGAGTGTATGGTATAGAGTGTATGGTATAGAGTGTAGGGTATAGAGTGTAGAGTGTAGGGTATAGAGTGTAGGGTATAGAGTGTAGGGTATAGAGTGTAGAGTGTAGGGTATAGAGTTTAGGGTATAGAGTGTATGGTATAGAGTGTGGAGTGTAGGGTATAGAGTGTATAGTTTAGGGTATAGAGTGTAGGGTATAGAGTGTAGGGTATAGAGTGTATGGTATAGAGTGTAGGGAATAGAGTGTAGGGCATAGAGTGTATGGTATAGAGTGTAGGGTATAGAGTGTAGGGTATAGAGTGTAGGGTGTAGAGTCTAGGGTATAGAGTGTATAGTGTAGGGTATAGAGTGTAGGGTATAGAGTGTAGGGTATAGAGTGTATGGTATAGAGTGTAGGGAATAGAGTGTAGGGCATAGAGTGTATGGTATAGAGTGTAGGGTATAGAGTGTAGGGTATAGAGTGTAGAGTGTAGGGTATAGAGTGTAGGGTGTAGAGTGTAGGGTATAGAGTGTAGGGTATAGAGTGTAGAGTGTAGGGTATAAAGTGTAGGGTATAGAGTGTAGGGTGTAGAGTCTAGGGTATAGAGTGTAGAGTGTAGGGTATAGAGTGTATGGTATAATGTGTAGGGTATAGAGTGTAGAGTGTAGGGTATAGAGTGTAGGGTATAGAGTATA
>NW_027194807.1:0-33591 GCF_032444005.1 Ranitomeya imitator | reverse complement strand
AGTGTGCCAGCCCAATTAGGGCGTGCAGCAGGTCTTACCTTGCTCTGACGTGCAGTTGGCGTGCTCCCGCGCTTTTGACATGTATAACAATGCACGTGGCAGGCATTCATAGAGCGCGGCACCGGAAATGACATGTGGCACCGGAAATGCGTCATCTATGCTGCCGTGTCACGTGGGTGGTCACCAGTTGTAATGGCACAAGGCATTGTAGGCAGTATTATATGTTAACTGCGCATGCGCCACATGCACGCGCGGCACTCACGGCCGCGCGAACCTGGCGCTGCAGTAGCTAGGGCTACTGCGCGCCGCCCGAGGCTGCACGGCCGCGCGCACCTGGCGCATGCGCAGTAGCTGCGCGCCACCCGAGGCTGTAATAGCAATGCCTTGTGGTGGGCGTGTAATAGCAATGCCTTGTGGTGGGCGAGTGGTCTCCTGGGCGGGTTCTCTCCCAGCGAAACACGCCCCAAACCCCTTCTCCCGCCTTCTCGTTTTGGCGGCATGCCAGACAGCGGACAGTGACACTGCTACCGGTATTAACCCTTTAGGGGGGGCGCTAAGACTGCTACCGGTATTAACCCTTTAGGGGGGGTGCTAACACTGCTACCGGTATTAACCCTTTGGGGGGTGCCAACACTGCTACCGGTATTAACCCTTTAGGGGGGGTGCCAACACTGCTACCGGTATTAACCCTTTAGGGGGGGTGCCAACACTGCTACCGGTATTAACCCTTTAGGGGGGTGCCAACACTGCTACCGGTATTAACCCTTTAGGGGGGTGCCAACACTGCTACCGGTATTAACCCTTTAGGGGGGGTGCCAACACTGCTACCGGTATTAACCCTTTAGGGGGGGTGCCAACACTGCTACCGGTATTAACCCTTTGGGGGTGAGAGGGTGCGGGGGGCTCAGAGAGGGGGGAGAGGGCGCGGGGGGTGAGCACGGATAGATAGGGGGGTACGTTATGGCGGGGGTCAGTGTATGGATGGATAGGGGGTCCCTTATGACGGGGGCCCGTGTATGGATAGATAGGGGGTCCCTTACTGCGGGGGGAGGGGTGAGTACGGATGGATAGGGGGTCCCTTACTGGGGGGGGGTGAGTACGGATAGATAAGGGGGTCCGTTATGGTGGGGGTCTGTGTATGGATGGATAGGGGGTCTCTTATGGCAGGGGCCCGTGTATGGATGGATAGGGGGTCCCTTACTGGGGGGGTGGTGTGTATGGATGGATAGGGGGTCCCTTATGGCGGGGATCGGATCAGTGAGCGCATCTGATCACTGAGCGCACTGGATCACTGAACGCACTGGATCACTGAGCGCATCGGATCACTGAGCGCACTGGACCACTGAGTGCATCGGATCACTGAGCGGACTGGATCACTGAGTGCACTGGATCACTAAGTGCACTGGATCACTGAGTGCAGCCGATCACTGAGCACAGCGGATCACTGAGCGCACTGCATCACTGAGCGTAGCAGATCACTGAGCGCACTGGATCACTGAGTGCAGCGGATCACTGAGCGCAGCAGATCACTGAGCACACTGGATCACTGAGTGCAGCGGATCACTGAGCGCACTGGATCACTGAGAGCATCGGATCACTGAGCGGACTGGATCACTGAGCGCACTGGATCACTAAGTGCACTGGATCACTGAGCACAGCGGATCACTGAGCGCACTGGATCACTGAGTGCAGCCAATCACTGAGAGCATCGGATCACTGAGCGCAGCAGTTCACTGAGCGCACTGGACCACTGAGCGCACTGCATCACTGAGCGTACCGGATCACTGAGCACACCGGATCACTGAGCACCTGCGGATTTACCTGCGTGATCAGAACGCCGCGTCGAAGACGCTATTATTCCTGATCGTTGCGAACGTGGCCAATATGGTTATATTTTCTTTTTGTTTTCTTACAGGAGATGAGGGCTTCGGTGGAATTAGGTGTTAGGCGAGTAATACTGTGTTTAGTCTGATTTCTAATAAAGGACTTTATTCTGTCTGTGTCTTTATTTACCATATAACTATAGGATTAGTAATGGAGAGGTGTCTTATAGACGCTTCTCCATTACTAACCAGTGGGCTTGATGTCACTGGACAATACAGAGGTGACATCAACCCCACAAATACGAACCCCACGTGCCACCGCTACAGGGCAACTGAGAAGTGTCGGGCAAAGCGCCAGAATTGGAGCATCTAATAGATGTGCCTTTTCTGGGTAGCTGAGGGCTGCTATTTGTAGGCTGGAGGGGGTCAATATCCATGGCCCCTTACCAGCCTGAGAATACCAGCCCCCAGCTGTCTGCTTTAGCGATCATGGTTGTCAAAAAAGGGGGTGACTCCTCTATTCTTGATAACCAGCCATGATAGCCCTGAGGGTTGCTGCCCCAGTTTTGCCTGGTTGGTTATCAAAAATACAGGGGAACCCATGGCATTTTTTAACATTTATTTATAGTTCAGGAGCCGGCTGATGAATACTGTTAGGAGCGGCAGCAGGCATAGGCTGATGGGAGTAGTAGTCCCATCAGCCCACGCCTGTAACCAGAGGTAACATTTCAACTTCGAACAGGGGAGGGATATTGTTGTTTTTAGTTTTATTTGTTTACAGGTGACAATGGCTTCAGGGGATTAGGTGTGAGTATAATGTGATTTTTTATTTTATTCTTAATTTTACATTTCAGTACAACTCTCAACATTGTCTCCTGCTCGCGCTGATCTCAGAGAGAGCAGCGGACAATGATGAGAGCACCCGGCGCCTGGGAACAGAGAATACTTCTGTACTGAGGTATCTCCATCAAGTGTCCTAATCAAAATACTGCACTTTCCCTATTCATAATATACACATCACAGCAATCAGGTAGATAATACAATATACATAGCTGCATCTAGTAGTAAAACTTCTACAGTAAGAACATTTCACCAAGAGAAGGGTGGGGGTCTTTCAGTCTTTGTAACCCCTTACAATATAATGGACAAAATGCATGCTGCACAATGATGACGGACAGATGACATCCATGTGTCGTCAATGTGACACGTACCGGCACCTGGGAACAAGTGGCACAGTTTGCGCTGTTCCCATGCGCCGACTGCTGAAGGCAGCTCTCATCATTGTTGCCTAGTCTCCATGTGATCAGCGTGTCCAGATGACTGATGGGAGTTGTATTCAGCACCCGCTGTGCACATTCTGTGTAAAAGTAGAATTAAAATTAAAAAAAAGTCGTGGCCTCCTGCATAAATTTCATAACCAGCAGATGAAAAGCCGACGGCTGGGGCAGATGTTACTAATCTGTGGAAAGGGACAACATCCTATAAAGTTCCGAGGCTGCTAATATCAGCTCACAGCTGTATACCTAGCCTTTCCTGGGGAGTTTATGGGGGACCCCAGAAAAAAACTGACGTAGGGTTCCCCTATAAATTCTAACCAGCAAAGGCTAAACAAACAGCTGTGGGTTGATATTTATAGCCTGGGAAGGGGCCATGGATACTGGCCGCCTTCCAAGGCTACCAACATCAGCCCTCAGTTGCCCCAGAAATGACGTATCCATAAGGTGTGCGCCAAATCTGGCACTTAGCCTCGCTCTTCCAACTTGTCCTGGCACGGTGGCAAGTGGGATAATAGGGTTGGGGGTTGATGTCACCTTTGTGCTGTCAGCAGGCATCAAGCCCAGAGGTTAGTAATGGAGAGGCATCTATAGGATGTCCCCATTATTAACACTATAGTAAGTATTGAAATAAATGCACAGCAAGAATAAAGTCCTTTATTTAATAATACTCCCCTGCCATATTTTTCTCATTAATTACTGTAAAAATGAAAATACTAAAAACCATATTCCTCACCTGTCCCAGGCACTAATGACCACAGGCGGTAGCTTTTTCCCGCTGGCGTCCTTAGATCAACACTAGGTAGTTGTTGTGCAAATACTGTGAGGTGTGGGGGGGCATCAGCTCTGTGTCAGTGACCAAAGATTACAAGGATGGCCGGTGGCAGGGCCAGAGGCAGGGAGATGGACAATGCCACGGATGGTGGGGAGGAGGTGGAAGATGATGTTACTCAAGAAGAGGGGGGGGGTCTAGAACAGACCTCCCAAGGAGCCAGCGTTAAGTCCCGCAGTGGGCCGCTCACCACCTGCCCGTCCCCCCAGCCAGGCAGGTATCTGCGTACTCAAAAGAAATTCCACAACAATTTTTGGGGTCTTACCCTTGTAAAAATAAAAAAAAAATGACGGCTAAAAGATCATGCTTGTGAAAAAAATAGATTTTTATTTTCACGGCTGTGTGTTATACACTTTTGTGAAGCATCTGGTGGTTCAAGATGCTCAGCACATATCTAGATCAGTTCGCTGAGGGGTATAGCTTCCAAAATTGGGTCACGTGTGCGGGGGTACCACTGTTTAGGCACATCAGCGGCTCTCCAAATGTGACATGGCGTCCGATCTCAATTCCAGACAATTTTGCATTAAAAAAAGTCAAACAGTGTTCCTTCCTTTCCGAGCTCTGCCGTGTACTCAAACAGTAGTTTTCCCCAACATATTGGGTATCTCTGTACTCGAGAAATCGCACAACAAATGTTCTGGGTCGTTTTTTCTTGTTACTCTTGTGAAAATAAAAAATATGGGTATAACATAAACTTTTTGTGAAAAAAGTTAAATGTTCATTCTTTCCTTCCACATTGCTTTAGTTCCTGTGAAGCACCTAAAGCAGCGGTTCTCAACCTGGGGGTCGCGACCCCGAGGGGGGTCGAACGACCAAAGCACAGGGGTCGCCACCAGTGGCGTAGGAAGGGGGGAGAAGAAGAAAAAAAAAAAGACGCCCCTTTAAATCTTCGGGCGGCGCCGTCCGCCACCACGACCAGGGCCAGCTCCCCCCACCCCCGGGCCCCGCCCCCGCTCTAATACTCACCTCTATTGGTTCCTGCGGCGCCGGCAGCTGCAGCGTCCTCTGACTCTGCGACGTCTCAGAGCAGAGGGCGCGATGACGTCACTACTGTGCGCTCCGCTCTGCCTCTCTGTCCTGAGCGTCGCAGAGCCGGAGAGACGCTGACTGGCTGCACCGGACCTGCGCTAGGAACGGGAGAGGTGAGGATTTTACTTTTTTTTTTTTTTCTTTATGTCTGACTGTCTGGGGGCAATGCTGGACACACTGGGGCAATACTGGAGACCATGGGGCAGATTGCTGGACACACTGGGGCATTACAGGAGACCATGTGGCAGAATGCTGGACACACTGGGGCAATACAGGAGACCATGGGGCAGAATGCTGGACACACTGGGGCAGATTGCTGGACACATTGGGGCAATACTGGAGACCATGGGGCAGATTGCTGGACACACTGGGGCAATACAGGAGACTATGCGGCAGATTGCTGGACACACTGGGGCAATACTGGAGACCATGGGGCAGAATGCTGGACACACTGGGGCAATACAGGAGACTACTATGGGGCAGATTGCTGGACACACTGGGGCAATACTGGAGACCATGGGGCAGAATGCTGGACACACTGGGGCAATACAGGAGACCATGGGGCAGATTGCTGGACACACTGGGGCAATACAGGAGACTACTTTGGGGCAGATTGCTGGACACACTGGGGCAATACAGGAGACCATGGGGCAGATTGCTGGACACACTGGGGCAATACAGGAGACTATGGGGCAGATTGCTGGACACACTGGGGCAATACTGGAGACCATGGGGCAGAATGCTGGACACACTGGGGCAATACAGGAGACCATGGGGCAGATTGCTGGACACACTGGGGCAATACTGGAGACCATGGGGCAGATTGCTGGACACACTGGGGCAATACAGGAGACTACTATGGGGCAGATTGCTGGACACACTGGGGCAATACTGGAGACCATGGGGCAGATTGCTGGACACACTGGGGCAATACAGGAGACTATGGGGCAGATTGCTGGACACACTGGGGCAATACAGGAGACCATGGGGCAGATTGCTGGACACACTGGGGCAATACAGGAGACTACTATGGGGCAGATTGCTGGACACACTGGGGCAATACTGGAGACCATGGGGCAGATTGCTGGACACACTGGGGCAATACAGGAGACCATGTGGCAGAATGCTGGACACACTGGGGCAATACAGGAGACCATGGGGCAGATTGCTGGACACACTGGGGCAATACAGGAGACCATGGGGCAGAATGCTGGACACACTGGGGCAATACAGGAGACCATGGGGCAGAATGCTGGAAACACTGGGGCAATACTGGAGACCATGGGGCAGATTGCTGGACACACTGGGGCAATACAGGAGACCATGTGGCAGAATGCTGGACACACTGGGGCCATACAGGAGACCATGGGGCAGATTGCTGGACACACTGGGGCAATACAGGAGACTATGGGGCAGATTGCTGGACACACTGGGGCAATACAGGAGACCATGGGGCAGAATGCTGGACACACTGGGGCAATACAGGAGACCATGGGGCAGAATGCTGGACACACTGGGGCAATACTGGAGACCATGGGGCAGATTGCTGGACACACTGGGGCAATACAGGAGACTATGGGGCAGATTGCTGGACACACTGGGGCAATACTGGAGACCCTTTGGCAGATTTCTGGACACATTGAGGCAATGCTGGAGACCCTGGGGCAGACTTCTGGACACACTGGGGCAATGCTGAACACTGGGGCAGATTGCTGGACACACTGGGGGTAATATGCTGGACACACTGGGGCAGATTGCTGGACAACATGGGGGTAATATGCTGGACACACTGGGGGCAGGACTTGAGGCATGGGCAGAATGTAGATACGGGGCATGATTGGAGACACGGGGCAGGATTGGATCATGGGGCAGGACGGATACGATGGAGGCTGGTGGGGCAGGATGGGGAGATCATATGGAGTAGAATGGATACTCATGAGGGCAGGATGCGAGAACATATGGCTGGAGCCAGGAATGAGATAGACGGGGCCAGGGTGGGGAATAGTGTTACCATAGGCATAATAGGGGATAATTAAGGGATATTATTACTGCAGTGATGTATTTATTTTATTTTTTGAGTATACTGTTTTAAATGGGGGGGCGGTCCTGTTACTGTGCAGAGTGACACTATATCGCCTTTTTATCTTCATGTGGTGTAATGTAGAAGTTGTGAAAAATTAAGTAATGTGTTCTGCAAGCGGAGCTCTAGATAACTGTGTTATTTCCTGCAGAAACGAGTCCTGGCTGGAAGGAATGATGGCGGTCTGTGCTGGATGAAAGATGAAGGACTTCACCTAGAGACGTCACTGGTGAGTCAGTGTTACCTATACACTGACACTATACACTGTATACTATATAGAGGTCCTGTGTATAATGTCACCAGTGATCTCTGTATTACCTCTATACATAATGCATATCAGATATTTACATTCCGAATCATAACTAATAAAATTACAGTTTTAAAGTAGCCACCAAAATTATTTTTTGGGTTGGGGGTCACCGCAACATGAGGAACTGTATTGCGGGGTCACGGCATTAGAAAGGTTGAGAACCACTGACCTAAAGGGTAAATAAACTTCTTGAGGGGTGCAGTATTTAGAATAGTGCCACCTTTGGGTATTTTCTGTCATATAGGCCCCTCAAAGTCACTTCAAATGTCAGGTGGTCCCCCAAAAAATAGTTTTGTAAATTTAGTTGGAAAAATGAGAAATCGCTGGTCAACTTTTAACCCTTCTAAATTCCTAACGAAAAAAAAGTATGGTTCCAAAATTGTGCGGATGTAAAGTAGACATGGGGGAAATGTTATTTATTAACTATTTTGTGTGATGTGATTCTCAGATTTAAGGAAATTAAAATTAAAAGTTAGAAAATTGTGAAATTTTTGCCAAATTTCTGATTGTTTCACAAATAAACGCAAATCATGTTGAATAAATTTTATGACTATTATAAAGTACAATATCTCATGATAAAACAGTCTCCTAATCAGTGAGATCCACTGACCAGTTTCAGCATTATGACCTCATAAAGTGACAGTGGTCAGAATTTTAAAATTTGGCCTGGTCATGAAGGTGCAAACAGGATAGGGGGTGAAGGGAAACAGAGAATAAAGTTTTGGATTTGTTTGTATGTTGGAAAATAAAAGACGTTTAAGTTAAACTTTCTTGGATCATGGCCCCATTGCTGCACAGACACAAAAGTCACTGCCTTACAATTGTCACTAGTGATCCTTGTATTTTACGTAAACTACACACTATGTACAGCACTCAGTTGTATAATGTCACTGGTGATCCCTGTATTACCTCTACAGTATACACTATATACAGAGCTCCTGTGTATGTCACTGGTGATCCCTGTATTACCTGTACACTATATACAGAGCTCATGTGTATAATGTCACAGGTCATCATTGTATTACCTGTACACTATACACTATGTATATACAGAGCTCCTGTGTATAATGTCACGGGTGATCCCTGTATTATCTGTACAATATATACAGAGCTCCTGTGTATGTCACTGGTGATCATTGTATTACCTGTACACTATACACTATGTATATACAGAGCTCCTGTGTATAATGTCACGGGTGATCCCTGTATTATCTGTACAATATATACAGAGCTCCTGTGTATAATGTCACGGGTGATCACTGTATTACCCGTACACTATATACAGAGCTCCTGTGTATAATGCCACTGGTGTTCACTGTAACACCTGTAAACTATATACAGAGCTCCTGTGTATAATGTCACCAGTGATCACTGTATTACCTGTACATTATACACTATATACAGAGCTCCTGAGTCTAATGTCACTGGTGATCATTATATTACCTGTACACTATATACAGAGCTCCTGTGCATAATGTCACTGGTGATCACTGTAACACCTGTACGCTATATACCTGGCTCCTGCGTATAATGTCACTGGTGATTACTGTATTACATATACACTATACTATATACAGAGCTCCTGTGTATAATGTCACTGGTGATCACTGTATTACCTCTACACTATACACTACATACAGAGCTCCTGTGTATGATGTCAATGGTAATCCCTGTATTACCTGTACACTGATACTATATATAGAGTTCCTGTGTATAATGTCACTGATGGTCACTGTATTACCTGTACACAGACATTATAGACAGAGCTCCTGTGTATAATGTCACTGGTGATCACTGTATTACCTGTACACTATATACAGAGCTCCTGTGTATAATGTCACTGGTGATAAATTTAGTATTAGTAGTGTGTTTTTTTATTAAAAGGGTAGTCATTTCTTCTTGAGAAATTCTGCAGAGACACTGTGACTGTGCACACTTTAAGTAATCACCACTGTTGCCAGTCTGTTCCGGGGATTCGCTCATTTGCCTGATCTACCTCTCTATAAGTGAATTTAGGGAAGCTGAGCACATCTAATCGGCACATGAATGCAAGCGTGCAAATTGCCGACTCTCACCAGCGGTATCAATGAATGCTGACAGCGTGTGCACTGCAAGGTATAAGGATTTAAAAGTCTGCAGACACAGAGTCTCTGCAGAGTGTCATCTGCCAGATACCAGACTGCAAAATTAATGATCAGTATGGCGGTATTAAGTCAGCGTAGTATATGTTATTACGGTATGTGGCATTATTTTATGCGGTATTATTGGTGGGTTTTATTTAGTCACCGGATGGTGGTCATATTCTGGCTCTCTGCGGTGGTCCTATTGGTTTGGTGGCATTATTTTGCCCTGGAGCCGTAGAACTCCACTGTCTCCGGTATTTTCCCACATTGGCTATGGTGATACCATTGCTCCCTATGGTCCTCTGTTATCAGTCTGACAGCTCGCACAGGGGTGCACATACGGCGGTGACGCGTGGACATAGTGACTTTGGTGATACAATTGCTCCCTATTGTCCTCTGTTATCAGTCTCTGATGGCTCGATGCCTGCAGGGGACGTACATACGGCGGTGACGCGCAGACACATTGGAGCAGAATGGTTTGTGGTCCGTTTATTTCAGTTGAGGAGGAGTACAGAAAAGACATCAGATGCAATATGGAGGGCAAGGCGGAAGAAGGCTGTCGCCATAGCAACATGGCAGCGGGATCCTGGCGCCGGCACTAACTTCACGGCGGCCTCTAGCAGGGCTTCTTGGCGATGCTGGTGAGGATCTGATGCTGCTGAGCGCGGTAACTGATGACAAAACTGTCGCCGACGATCCGACCGCGGCCAAAGTCGTCCACCTTCCCCATGAAGAGATAACTGGCGCCTGCAGATACAGAGATGGTTCAGCGCCACACACCGGGCATTCCTGCAGAGAATCTCTACCGACTGACACGGGGGTCTGCAGAGCATTCCACCCCTGTACATGTCTGCAGCACATCGCACCCTGCACCTCCTGATACACAGCAACTCTGCAAAGTATTCTACCCCTGACCCCTGTACATGTCTGCAGCACATCGCCCCTGCACCTCCTGAGGCCGGCGTCACACTTGCGAGTTTTACGGACGTAAGAGCGCAGAAACTACGTCTGTAAAACTCGCTAAAAATACGGCACAATTATTCTCTATGCCTCTGCTCCTATCTGCCGTATTAAACTGATCAGTATTATACGGCCGTAGAAAATCGCACCATGCTGCGTTTGTCACCATATTGCGCAAATAAAACGTCAATGAAAGTCTATGGAAGCCCCAAAAATACGGATTACACACGGACCAGCAGTGTGACTAGCGAGGAATACGCAGCGGTGTTAGAGAGAAAAGCCGGCAATTCAATTACTGGCTTTTGCTTTCTCCTTCCTAAACCCGACATGATATCAGACATGATTACATACCGTAAACCATCTCATATCACAATTTTTTTTGCATATTCCACACTACTAATGTTAGTAGTGTGTATGTGCAAAATTTGGCCGTTCTAGTTATTAAAGGGTTAAATGGCGGAAAAAATTGGCGTGGGCTCCCGCACAATTTTCTCCGCCAGAGGGGTAAAGCCAGTGACTGAGGGCAGATATTAATAGCCTGGAGAGGGTCCACGGTTATTGGCCCCCCCTGGCTAAAAATATCTGCCCCCAGCCACCCCAGAAAAGGCACATCTGGAAGATGCGCCTATTCTGGCACTTGGCCACTCTCTTCCCATTCCCGTGTAGCGGTGGGATATGGGGTAATGAAGGGTTAATGCCACCTTGCTATTGTAAGGTGACATTAAGCCTAATTAATAATGGAGAGGCGTCAATTATGACACCTATCCATTATTAATCCAATACTAGTAAAGGGTTAAAAAAAAGCCCACATTATTAAAAATTAATTTATTGAAAAAATCACAAAGGCTGTTGTATTAATTTATTCTACTCTCAATCCACTCACTGAAGACCCTCGATCTGTAAATTAAAAAAAAATAATAAACCAACAATATACATACCTTCCGAGGATCTGTAAGGTCCAACGATGTAGATCCATCTGAAGGGGTTAAAATATTTTGCAGACACGAGCTCCGCTAATGCAGGCTGCTCATGTCTGCAAAACCCCGGCGAATGAAGGTAAAGTAGGTCAATGACCTATATTTAGCTTCGTTTGCGGTGAGGCGCCCTCTGCTGGTTGTCCTCATATGAACTCAAGCCAGGGAGCTTTCTAGGAAAGTTCCCACGATCTAGGAACAGCCAGCAGAGGGTGCCTCACCGCAAATGAAGCTAAATATAGGTCATTGACCTACTTTACCTTCATTCGCCGGGGTTTTGCAGACATGAGCAGCCTGCATTAGCGTAGCTCGTGTCTGCAAAATATTTTAACCCCTTCAGATGGATCTACATCGTTGGACCTTACAGATCCTCGGAAGGTATGTATATTGTTGGTTTATTATTTTTTTTTTATTTACAGATCGAGGGTCTTCAGTGAGTGGATTGAGAGTAGAATAAATTAATACAACAGCCTTTGTGATTTTTTCAATAAATTAATTTTTAATAATGTGTGTGTTTTTTTTAACCCTTTACTAGTATTGGATTAATAATGGATAGGTGTCATAATTGACGCCTCTTCATTATTAATTAGGCTTAATGTCACCTTACAATAGCAAGGCGGCATTAACCCTTCATTACCCCATATCCCACCGCTACACGGGAATGGGAAGAGAGTGGCCAAGTGCCAGAATAGGCGCATCTTCCAGATGTGCCTTTTCTGGGGTGGCTGGGGGCAGGTGTTTTTAGCCAGGGGGGGGCCAATAACCATGGACCCTCTCCAGGCTATTAATATCTGCCCTCAGTCACTGGCTTTACCACTCTGGCGGAGAAAATTGTGCGGGAGCCCACGCCAATTTTTTCTGCCATTTAACCCCTTATTTTACTAGCTAGAACGGCCAAATTTTGCATATACACACTACTAACATTAGTAGTGTGGAATATGCAAAAAAATGGTCATATGAGATGGTTTACTGTATGTAAACCATGTCTCATATCATGTCGGGTTTAGGAAGGAGAAAGCAAATGCCGGTAATTGAATTACCGGCTTTCTGCTATCTCGCGCTGTATGAAGTAATAATATATATACAGGTCCTTCTCAAAAAATTAGCATATAGTGTTAAATTTCATTATTTACCATAATGTAATGATTACAATTAAACTTTCATATATTATAGATTCATTATCCACCAACTGAAATTTGTCAGGTCTTTTATTGTTTTAATACTGATGATTTTGGCATACAACTCCTGATAACCCAAAAAACCTGTCTCAATAAATTAGCATATTTCACCCATCCAATCAAATAAAAGTGTTTTTTAATAACAAACAAAAAAAACATCAAATAATAATGTTCAGTTATGCACTCAATACTTGGTCGGGAATCCTTTGGCAGAAATGACTGCTTCAATGCGGCGTGGCATGGAGGCAATCAGCCTGTGACACTGCTGAGATGTTATGGAGGCCCAGGATGCTTCAATAGCGGCCTTAAGCTCATCCAGAGTGTTGGGTCTTGCGTCTCTCAACTTTCTCTTCACAATATCCCACAGATTCTCTATGGGGTTCAGGTCAGGAGAGTTGGCAGGCCAATTGAGCACAGTAATACCATGGTCAGTAAACCATTTACCAGTGGTTTTGGCACTGTGAGCAGGTGCCAGGTCGTGCTGAAAAATGAAATCTTCATCTCCATAAAGCATTTCAGCCGATGGAAGCATGAAGTGCTCCAAAATCTCCTGATAGCTAGCTGCATTGACCCTGCCCTTGATGAAACACAGTGGACCAACACCAGCAGCTGACATGGCACCCCACACCATCACTGACTGTGGGTACTTGACACTGGACTTCAGGCATTTTGGCATTTCCTTCTCCCCAGTCTTCCTCCAGACTCTGGCACCTTGATTTCCGAATGACATGCAAAATTTGCTTTCATCAGAAAAAAGTACTTGGGACCACTTAGCAACAGTCCAGTGCTGCTTCTCTGTAGCCCAGGTCAGGCGCCTCTGCCGCTGTTTATGGTTCAAAAGTGGCTTTACCTGGGGAATGCGGCACCTGTAGCCCATTTCCTGCACACGCCTGTGCACGGTGGCTCTGGATGTTTCCACACCAGACTCAGTCCACTGCTTCCTCAGGTTCCCCAAGGTCTGGAATCGGTCCTTCTCCACAATCTTCATCAGGGTCCGGTCTCCTCTTCTCGTTGTACAGCGTTTTCTGCCACATTGTTTCCTTCCAACAGACTTACCATTGAGGTGCCTTGATACAGCACTCTGGGAACAGCCTATTTGTTGAGAAATTTCTTTCTGGGTCTTACCCTCTTGCTTGAGGGTGTCAATGATGGCCTTCTTGACATCTGTCAGGTCGCTAGTCTTACCCATGATGGGGGTTTTGAGTAATGAACCAGGCAGGGAGTTTATAAAAGCCTCAGGTATCTTTTGCATGTGTTTAGAGTTAATTAGTTGATTCAGAAGATTAGGGTAATAGGTCGTTTAGAGAACCTTTTCTTGATATGCTAATTTATTGAGACAGGTTTTTTGGGTTATCAGGAGTTGTATGCGAAAATCATCAGTATTAAAACAATAAAATACCTGACAAATTTCAGTTGGTGGATAATGAATCTATAATATATGAAAGTTTAATTGTAATCATTACATTATGGTAAATAATGAAATTTAACACTATATGCTAATTTTTTGAGAAGGACCTGTATACATATACAGTGGGGCAAAAAAGTATTTAGTCAGTCAGCAATAGTGCAAGTTCCACCACTTAAAAAGATGAGAGGCGTCTGTAATTTACATCATAGGTAGACCTCAACTATGGGAGACAAACTGAGAAAAAAAAATCCAGAAAATCACATTGTCTGTTTTTTTTTACATTTTATTTGCATATTATGGTGGAAAATAAGTATTTGGTCAGAAACAAACAATCAAGATTTCTGGCTCTCACAGACCTGTAACTTCTTCTTTAAGAGTCTCCTCTTTCCTCCACTCATTACCTGTAGTAATGGCACCTGTTTAAACTTGTTATCAGTATAAAAAGACACCTGTGCACACCCTCAAACAGTCTGACTCCAAACTCCACTATGGTGAAGACCAAAGAGCTGTCAAAGGACACCAGAAACAAAATTGTAGCCCTGCACCAGGCTGGGAAGACTGAATCTGCAATAGCCAACCAGCTTGGAGTGAAGAAATCAACAGTGGGAGCAATAATTAGAAAATGGAAGACATACAAGACCACTGATAATCTCCCTCGATCTGGGGCTCCACGCAAAATCCCACCCCGTGGGGTCAGAATGATCACAAGAACGGTGAGCAAAGATCCCAGAACCACGCGGGGGGACCTAGTGAATGAACTGCAGAGAGCTGGGACCAATGTAACAAGGCCTACCATAAGTAACACACTACGCCACCATGGACTCAGATCCTGCAGTGCCAGACGTGTCCCACTGCTTAAGCCAGTACATGTCCGGGCCCGTCTGAAGTTTGCTAGAGAGCATTTGGATGATCCAGAGGAGTTTTGGGAGAATGTCCTATGGTCTGATGAAACCAAACTGGAACTGTTTGGTAGAAACACAACTTGTCGTGTTTGGAGGAAAAAGAATACTGAGTTGCATCCATCAAACGCCATACCTACTGTAAAGCATGGTGGTGGAAACATCATGCTTTGGGGCTGTTTCTCTGCAAAGGGGCCAGGACGACTGATCCGGGTACATGAAAGAATGAATGGGGCCATGTATCATGAGATTTTGAGTGCAAACCTCCTTCCATCAGCAAGGGCATTGAAGATGAAACGTGGCTGGGTCTTTCAACATGAAGCATTTCAAGGTCCTGGAGTGGCCTAGCCAGTCTCCAGATCTCAACCCTATAGAAAACCTTTGGAGGGAGTTGAAAGTCCGTGTTGCCAAGCGAAAAGCCAAAAACATCACTGCTCTAGAGGAGATCTGCATGGAGGAATGGGCCAACATACCAACAACAGTGTGTGGCAACCTTGTGAAGACTTACAGAAAACGTTTGACCTCTGTCATTGCCAACAAAGGATATATTACAAAGTATTGAGATGAAATTTTGTTTCTGACCAAATACTTATTTTCCACCATAATATGCAAATAAAATGTTAAAAAAACAGACAATGTGATTTTCTGGATTTTTTTTTCTCAGTTTGTCTCCCATAGTTGAGGTCAGCCTATGATGTAAATTACAGACGCCTCTCATCTTTTTAAGTGGTGGAACTTGCACTATTGCTGACTGACTAAATACTTTTTTGCCCCACTGTATGTGTCTACTGACATATATATATATACAGTGGGGCAAAAAAGTATTTAGTCAGTCAGCAATAGTGCAAGTTCCACCACTTAAAAAGATGAGAGGCGTCTGTAATTTACATCATGGGTAGACCTCAACTATGGGAGACAAACTGAGAAAAAAAAATCCAGAAAATCACATTGTCTGTTTTTTTTAACATTTTATTTGCATATTATGGTGGAAAATAAGTATTTGGTCAGAAACAAAATTTCATCTCAATACTTTGTAATATACCCTTTGTTGGCAATGACAGAGGTCAAACGTTTTCTGTAAGTCTTCACAAGGTTGCCACACACTGTTGTTGGTATGTTGGCCCATTCCTCCATGCAGATCTCCTCTAGAGCAGTGATGTTTTTGGCTTTTCGCTTGGCAACACGGACTTTCAACTCCCTCCAAAGGTTTTCTATAGGGTTGAGATCTGGAGACTGCCTAGGCCACTCCAGGACCTTGAAATGCTTCTTACGAAGCCACTCCTTCATTGCCCTGGCGGTGTGCTTTGGATCATTGTCATGTTGAAAGACCCAGCCACATTTCATCTTCAATGCCCTTGCTGATGGAAGGAGGTTTGCACTCAAAATCTCACGACACATGGCCCCATTCATTCTTTCATGTACCCGGATCAGTCGTCCTGGCCCCTTTGCAGAGAAACAGCCCCAAAGCATGATGTTTCCACCACCATGCTTTACAGTAGGTATGGTGTTTGATGGATGCAACTCAGTATTCTTTTTCCTCCAAACACGACAAGTTGTGTTTCTACCAAACAGTTCCAGTTTGGTTTCATCAGACCATAGGAAATTCTCGCAAAACTCCTCTGGATCATCCAAATGCTCTCTAGCAAACTTCAGACGGGCCCGGACATGTACTGGCTTAAGCAGTGGGACACGTCTGGCACTGCAGGATCTGAGTCCATGGTGGCGTAGTGTGTTACTTATGGTAGGCCTTGTTACATTGGTCCCAGCTCTCTGCAGTTCATTCACTAGGTCCCCCCGTGTGGTTCTGGGATTTTTGCTCACCGTTCTTGTGATCATTCTGACCCCACGGGGTGGGATTTTGCGTGGAGCCCCAGATTGAGGGAGATTATCAGTGGTCTTGTATGTCTTCCATTTTCTAATTATTGCTCCCACTGTTGATTTCTTCACTCCAAGCTGGTTGGCTATTGCAGATTCAGTCTTCCCAGCCTGGTGCAGGGCTACAATTTTGTTTCTGGTGTCCTTTGACAGCTCTTTGGTCTTCACCATAGTGGAGTTTGGAGTCAGACTGTTTGAGGGTGTGCACAGGTGTCTTTTTATACTGATAACAAGTTTAAACAGGTGCCATTACTACAGGTAATGAGTGGAGGAAAGAGGAGACTCTTAAAGAAGAAGTTACAGGTCTGTGAGAGCCAGAAATCTTGATTGTTTGTTTCTGACCAAATACTTATTTTCCACCATAATATGCAAATAAAATGTAAAAAAAAACAGACAATGTGATTTTCTGGATTTTTTTTTCTCAGTTTGTCTCCCATAGTTGAGGTCTACCTATGATGTAAATTACAGACACCTCTCATCTTTTTAAGTGGTGGAACTTGCACTATTGCTGACTGACTAAATACTTTTTTGCCCCACTGTATATATATATATATACAGTATATATGTTTTTTTTTTTTACACATGGATCCCTTGTATAGCCGTATGTCGGTTTTGCAAGCCTGCGATAAAAACACGCATTACGGCTGCCATACGGATTACATACGGAGGATGCCATGCACAAAAAACGGTGACACACCCTGCCTACGGAGGAGCTACGGACCACTATTTTCGTGACTTTTCAGCGTATTACGGCCGTAATATACGGACCGTATTTTCATACGCTGAGTGTGAGGCCGGCCTGATATACAGCAAATCTGCAGAGTATTCCACCCCTGTACATGTTTGCAGCACATCGCACCGCTCAGTACACACCTTTCTTCAGGATGGGGCACTTGGGGCACTCGATGATTTGAACGCTCATTATCTTCCCAGCCTCCTGGATGTTCAGATCTCCCTCCTTGTAGGTCTGTATGATGTTGATGCTGGTGAGCAGAGTGCCCTCCTCCTCGCCCTTAACGAGGGTCTTCACGCTGCCAGTCAGCACTGCGGGTAAATGAGGTAGAGGTTAGTGAGGGTCTCCTCAACTGTGTGTAACAGATAATAATGCACCCGGACGTGACACCGTCTGCACCAATAATGCCCCCAGCGGGCCGCACCTGACACCGACTGCAAAAATAATGCCCCCAGCAGGGGTACTCACCCCCCCCGCCATAATAGTCCCCCCTATCTATCCATACTCACCCCCCGCGCCCTCTCCCCCCTCTTTGAGCCCCCCGCGCCCTCTCCCCCCCAAAGGGTTAATACAGGTAGCAGTGTTGGCTGTTGTGAAAGGCAATTCAGTAACACAATGTACATAGCGATCAGAGCACATACAGTGATCTGACAATAACCCAAAATAATAGAACGAGCTCTGAGACGTGGGAACTCTGCAGACCGCAATTCCTGATATATAGTGTAGGGTATTGAGTGTTTGGTGTAGAGTGTAGGGTATAGATTGTAGAGTGTAGAGTGTAGGGTATAGAGTGTATGGAATAGAGTGTATGGTATAGAGTGTAGGGTATAGAGTGTAGGGTATAGAGTGTAGAGTGTAGGGATTAGAGTGTAGGGTATAGAGTGTAGGGTATAGAGTGTATGGAATAGAGTGTACAGTATAGAGTGTAGAGTGTAAGGTATAGAGTGTAGGGTATAGAGCGTAGGGTATAGAGTGTAGGGTATAGAGTGTAGAGTGTAGGGTATAGAATGTATGGTATAGAGTGTAGGGTATAGAGTGTAGGGTATAGAGTGTATGGTATAGAGTGTAGGGTGTAGAGTGTATGGTATAGAGTGTAGGTTACAGAGTGTATGGTATAGAGTGTAGGGTATAGAGTGTAGGCTATTGAGTGTAGGGTATAGAGTGTAGAGTATAGAGTGTAGAATGTAGGGTATAGAGTGTAGGGTATAGAGTGTAGGGTATAGAGTGTAAGGTATAGAGTGTAGGGTATAGAGTGTATGGTATAGGGTATAGAGTGTTTGGTATAGAGTGTAGAATGTAGGGTATAGATTGTAGAGTGTAGGGTATAAAGTGTAGGGTATAGAGTGTAGAGTGTAGGGCATAGAGTGTATGGTATAGAGTGTAGGGTGCAGAGTGTATAGTATAGAGTGTAGGGTATAGAGTGTAGGGTATAGAGTGTAGAGTGTAGGGTATAGAGTGTAGGGTATAGAGTGTAGATTATAGAGTGTAGGGTATTGTTATATTTGCTAATGACAGGTGTTATGAAGGCAATCCAGAAACACAGTGTGCTTAGCGATCAGAGCGCACACAGTGATCTGACAGATACCAAAAAATACAAGAACGAGCTCTGAGACGTGGAAACTCTGTAGACTGCACACCTGATCCTATCCTAAACACAACTAAAAGCGGCTGTGGATTGCGCCTAACAACTACCTAGGCAACTCGGCACAGCCTAAGAAACTAGCTAGCCTGAAGATAGAAAAATAGGCCTGACTTGCCCCAGAGAAATTCCCCAAAGGAAAAGGCAGCCCCCCACATATAATGACTGTGAGTAAGATGAAAAGACAAAACGTAGGGATGAAATAGATTCAGCAAAGTGGGGCCCAATATTCTAGGACAGAGCGAGGACAGTAAAGCGAACTTTGCAGTCTACAAAAAACCCTAAAGCAAAACCACGCAAAGGGGGCAAAAAAAAACCACCGTGCCGAACTAACGGCACGGCGGTACACCCTTTGCGTCTCAGAGCTTCCAGCAAAACAAAAGACAAGCTGGACAGAAAAAAAGCAACAAAAAAGCAAAAAGCACTTAGCTATGCAGAGCAGCAGGTCACAGGAACAATCAGGAGAAGCTCAGATCCAACACTGAAACATTGACAAGGAGCAAGGATAGCAGCATCAGGCGGAGTTAAGTAATGAAGCAGTTAACGAGCTCACCAGAACACCTGAGGGAGGAAGCTCAGAAGCTGCAGTACCACTTGTGACCACAGGAGTGAATTCAGCCACAGAATTCACAACAGTACCCCCCCCTTGAGGAGGGGTCACCGAACCCTCACCAGAGCCCCCAGGCCGACCAGGATGAGCCGCATGAAAGGCACGAACAAGATCGGAAGCATGAACATCAGAGGCAAAAACCCAGGATTTATCTTCCTGAGCATAACCCTTCCATTTAACCAGATACTGGAGTTTCCGTCTAGAAACACGAGAATCCAAAATCTTCTCCACAATATACTCCAATTCCCCCTCCACCAAAACCGGGGCAGGAGGCTCAACAGATGGAACCATAGGTGCCACGTATCTCCGCAACAACGACCTATGGAATACATTATGTATGGAAAAGGAGTCTGGGAGGGTCAAACGAAAAGACACAGGATTGAGAACCTCAGAAATCCTATACGGACCAATAAAACGAGGTTTAAATTTAGGAGAGGAAACCTTCATAGGAATATGACGAGAAGATAACCAAACCAGATCCCCAACACGAAGTCGGGGACCCACACGGCGTCTGCGATTAGCGAAAAGTTGAGCTTTCTCCTGGGACAAGATCAAATTGTCCACTACCTGAGTCCAGATCTGCTGCAACCTATCCACCACAGAATCCACACCAGGACAGTCCGAAAACTCAACCTGTCCTGAAGAGAAACGAGGATGGAACCCAGAATTGCAAAAAAATGGAGAAACCAAGGTAGCCGAGCTGGCCCGATTATTAAGGGCGAACTCAGCCAACGGCAAAAAGGACACCCAATCATCCTGGTCTGCAGAAACAAAACATCTCAGATATGTTTCCAAGGTCTGATTGGTTCGTTCGGTCTGGCCATTAGTCTGAGGATGGAAAGCCGATGAAAAGTATAGGTCAATGCCCATCCTACCACAAAAGGCTCGCCAAAACCTTGAAACAAACTGGGAACCTCTGTCAGAAACAATATTCTCAGGAATGCCATGCAACCGAACCACATGCTGAAAGAACAAAGGTACCAAATCAGAGGAGGAAGGCAATTTAGCCAAGGGCACCAGATGGACCATTTTAGAAAAGCGATCACAGACCACCCAAATGACTGACATCTTTTGAGAAACGGGAAGGTCAGAAATGAAATCCATCGAAATATGTGTCCAAGGCCTCTTTGGGACCGGCAAGGGCAAAAGCAACCCACTGGCACGAGAACAGCAGGGCTTAGCCCTAGCACAAATCCCACAGGACTGCACAAAAGTACGTACATCCCGTGACAGAGATGGCCACCAGAAGGATCTAGCCACTAACTCTCTGGTACCAAAGATTCCAGGATGACCAGCCAACACCGAACAATGAAGTTCAGAGATAAGTTTATTAGTCCACCTATCAGGGACGAACAGTTTCTCTGCTGGACAACGATCAGGTTTATTCGCCTGAAATTTTTGCAGCACCCGCCGCAAATCAGGGGAGATGGCAGACACAATGACTCCTTCCTTGAGGATACCCGCTGGCTCAGATAAACCCGGAGAGTCGGGCACAAAACTCCTAGACAGAGCATCCGCCTTCACATTTTTAGAGCCCGGAAGGTACGAAATCACAAAGTCGAAGCGGTCCAAAAATATCGACCAACGGGCCTGTCTAGGATTCAAGCGCTTGGCAGACTCGAGATAAGTCAAGTTCTTATGATCAGTCAATACCACCACGCGATGCTTAGCTCCTTCAAGCCAATGACGCCACTCCTCGAATGCCCACTTCATGGCCAGCAACTCTCGATTGCCCACATCATAATTACGCTCAGCGGGCGAAAACTTCCTGGAAAAGAAAGCACATGGTTTCATCACTGAGCAATCAGAACCTCTCTGTGACAAAACCGCCCCTGCTCCAATCTCAGAAGCATCAACCTCGACCTGGAACGGAAGAGAAACATCTGGCTGACACAACACAGGGGCAGAACAGAAACGACGCTTCAACTCCTGAAAAGCTTCCACAGCAGCAGAAGACCAATTAACCAAATCAGCACCCTTCTTGGTCAAATCGGTCAATGGTTTGGCAATGCTAGAAAAATTACAGATGAAGCGACGATAAAAATTAGCAAAGCCCAGGAACTTTTGCAGACTTTTCAGAGATGTCGGCTGAATCCAATCCTGGATGGCTTGGACCTTAACTGGATCCATCTCGATAGTAGAAGGGGTAAAGATGAACCCCAAAAATGAAACTTTCTGCACACCGAAGAGACACTTTGATCCCTTCACAAACAAAGAGTTAGCACGCAGGACCTGAAAAACCATTCTGACCTGCTTCACATGAGACTCCCAATCATCTGAGAAGATCAAAATGTCATCCAAGTAAACAATCAGGAATTTATCCAGATACTCACGGAAGATGTCATGCATAAAAGACTGAAACACAGATGGAGCATTGGCAAGTCCGAACGGCATCACTAGATACTCAAAATGACCCTCGGGCGTATTGAATGCAGTTTTCCATTCATCTCCTTGCCTGATTCTCACCAGATTATACGCACCACGAAGATCTATCTTAGTGAACCAACTAGCCCCCTTAATCCGAGCAAACAAGTCAGATAACAATGGCAAGGGATACTGAAATTTAACAGTGATCTTATTAAGAAGGCGGTAATCAATACACAGTCTCAGCGAACCATCCTTCTTGGCTACAAAGAAGAACCCTGCTCCCAGTGGTGATGACGATGGGCGAATATGTCCCTTCTCCAGGGATTCCTTCACATAACTGCGCATAGCGGCGTGTTCGGGCACGGATAAATTAAATGATCGACCTTTAGGGAATTTACTACCAGGAATCAAATTGATAGCACAATCACAATCCCTATGCGGAGGTAGAGCATCGGACTTGGGCTCTTCAAATACATCCTGATAATCAGACAAGAACTCTGGGACCTCAGAAGGGGTGGATGACGAAATCGACAAAAATGGAACATCACCATGTACCCCCTGACAACCCCAGCTGGATACCGACATGGAATTCCAATCCAATACTGGATTATGGGTTTGTAGCCATGGCAACCCCAACACGACCACATCATGCAGATTATGCAACACCAGAAAGCGAATAACTTCCTGATGTGCAGGAGCCATTCACATGGTCAGCTGGGCCCAGTATTGAGGTTTATTCTTGGCCAAAGGTGTAGCATCAATTCCTCTCAATGGAATAGGACACCGCAAAGGCTCCAAGAAAAACCCACAACGTTTAGCATAATCCAAATCCATCAGATTCAGGGCAGCGCCCGAATCCACAAACGCCATGACAGAAAACGACGACAAAGAGCATATCAAGGTAATGGACAGAAGGAATTTGGACTGTACAGTACCAATGACGGCAGACCTAGCGGACCGCTTAGTGCGCTTAGGACAATCAGAAATAGCATGAGTGGAATCACCACAGTAGAAACACAGACCATTCAGACGTCTGTATTCCTGCCGTTCAACTCTAGTCATAGTCCTATCGCACTGCATAGGCTCAGGTTTAACCTCAGGCAGTACCGCCAAATGGTGCATAGATTTACGCTCGCGCAAGCGTCGACCGATCTGAATGGCCAAAGACAAAGACTCATTCAAACCAGCAGGCATAGGAAATCCCACCATGACATCCTTAAGAGCCTCAGAGAGACCCTTTCTGAACAAAGCTGCCAGCGCAGATTCATTCCACTGAGTTAGTACTGACCATTTCCTAAATTTCTGACAATATACTTCTATATCATCCTGACCCTGGCACAAAGCCAGCAAATTTTTCTCAGCCTGATCCACTGAATTAGGCTCATCGTACAGCAATCTGAGCGCCAGGAAAAATGCATCGACACTACTCAATGCAGGGTCTCCTGGCGCAAGAGATAATGCCCAGTCTTGAGGGTCGCCGCGCAAAAAAGAAATAATAATCAAAACCTGTTGAATAGGATTACCAGAAGAATGAGGTTTCAAGGCCAGAAATAGCTTACAATTATTTTTGAAACTTAGTTCTATCTCCAAAAAACAAATCAGGAATAGGAATTCTTGGTTCTAACATAGATTTCTGATCAATAGTATCTTGAATTTTTTGTACATTTATAACGAGATTATCCATTGAAGAGCACAGACCCTGAATATCCATGTCCACACCTGTGTCCAGAATCACCCAAATGTCTAGGGGAAAAAAAAAAGTGAACACAGAGCAGAAAAAAAAAAAAAATGATGTCAGAACTTTTTCTTTCCCTCTATTGAGAATCATTAGTTTGGCTCCTTGTACTGTTATATTTGCTAATGACAGGTGTTATGAAGGCAATCCAGAAACACAGTGTGCTTAGCGATCAGAGCGCACACAGTGATCTGACAGATACCAAAAAATACAAGAACGAGCTCTGAGACGTGGAAACTCTGTAGACTGCACACCTGATCCTATCCTAAACACAACTAAAAGCGGCTGTGGATTGCGCCTAACAACTACCTAGGCAACTCGGCACAGCCTAAGAAACTAGCTAGCCTGAAGATAGAAAAATAGGCCTGACTTGCCCCAGAGAAATTTCCCAAAGGAAAAGGCAGCCCCCAACATATAATGACTGTGAGTAAGATGAAAAGACAAAACGTAGGGATGAAATAGATTCAGCAAAGTGGGGCCCGATATTCTAGGACAGAGCGAGGACAGTAAAGCGAACTTTGCAGTCTACAAAAAACCCTAAAGCAAAACCACGCAAAGGGGGCAAAAAAAACCCACCGTGCCGAACTAACGGCACGGCGGTACACCCTTTGCGTCTCAGAGCTTCCAGCAAAACAAAAGACAAGCTGGACAGAAAAAAAGCAACAAAAAAGCAAAAAGCACTTAGCTATGCAGAGCAGCAGGTCACAGGAACAATCAGGAGAAGCTCAGATCCAACACTGAAACATTGACAAGGAGCAAGGATAGCAGCATCAGGCGGAGTTAAGTAATGAAGCAGTTAACGAGCTCACCAGAACACCTGAGGGAGGAAGCTCAGAAGCTGCAGTACCACTTGTGACCACAAGAGTGAATTCAGCCACAGAATTCACAACAGGGTATAGAGTGTAGGGTATAGAGTGTACGGTATAGAGTGTATGATATATTGTGTATGGTATATAGTGTAGGGTATAGAGTGTTTGGTATAGAGTGTAAGGTATAGAGTGTAGAGAGTAGGATATAGATTGTAGAGTGTAGAGTGTAGGGTATAGAGTGTAGGGTATAGAGTGTATGGAATAGAGAGTATGGTATAGAGTGTAGGGTGTAGAGTGTAGGGTATAGAGTGTAGAGTGTGGGGTATAGAGTGTAGAGTGTAGGGTATATAGTGTATGATATAGAGTGTAGGGTATAGAGTGTATGGTATAGATTACAGGGTATAGAGTGTAGGGTATAGAGTGTAGGGTATAGAGTTTAGAGTGTAGGGTATAGAGTGTAGGGTATAGAGTGTATGGTATAGAGTGTATGGTATAGATTGTAGGGTATAGAGTGTAGGGTATAGAGTGTAGAGTGTAGGGATTAGAGTCTAGGGTATAGAGTGTAGGGTGTAGAGTGTAGGGTATAGAGTGTAGGGTATAGAGTGTAGAGTGTAGGGTATAGAGTGTAGAGTGCAGGGTATAGAGTGTAGGGTATAGAGTGTAGGGTATATAGTGTAGGGTATAAAGAGTAGAGTGTAGGGTATAGAGTGTAGAGTGTAGGGTATGGAGTGTAGGGTATAGAGTGTAGAGTATAGAGTGTTGGGTATAGAGTGTAGAGTGTAGGGTATAGAGTGTAGGGTATATAGTGTAGGGTATAGAGTGTAGGGTACACAGTGTAGAGTGTAGGGATTAGAGTGTAGGGTATAGAGTGTAGGGTGTAGAGTGTAGGGTATAGAGTGTAGGGTATAGAGTGTATGGTATAGAGTGTAGGGTGTAGAGTGTAGGGTATAGAGTGTAGGGTATAGAGTGTATGGTATAGAGTGTAGGGTGTAGAGTGTATGGTATAGAGTGTAGGTTACATAGTGTATGGTATAGAGTGTAGAGTGTAGGGTATAGAGTGTAGGGTATACAGTGTAGGGTATAGAGTGTATGGTATAGAGTGTAGAGTGTAGGGTATAGAGTGTAGGGTATTGAGTTTAGGGTATAGAGTGTAGGGTATAGAGTGTAGAGTATAGAGTGTAGAATGTAGGGTATAGAGTGTAGGGTATAGAGTGTAGGGTATAGAGTGTAAGGTATAGAGTTTTGAGTGTAGGGTAAAGAGTGTATGGTATATAGTATAGGGTATAGAGTGTTTGGTATAGAGTGTAGAGTGTAGGGTATAGATTGTAGAGTGTAGAGTGTAGGGTATAAAGTGTAGGGTGTAGAGTGTAGGGCATAGAGTGTATGGTATAGAGTGTAGGGTGTAGAGTGTATAGTATAGAGTGTAGGGTATAGATTGTATGGTATAGAGTTTAGAGTGTAGGGTATAGAGTGTAGGGTATAGAGTGTAGAGTGCAGGGTATAGAGTGTAGGGTATAGAGTGTAGGGTATAGAGTGTAGGGTATAGAGTGTAGATTATATAGTGTAGGGTATAAAGTGTAGGGTATAGAGTGTACGGTATAGAGTGTATGATATATTGTGTATGGTATATAGTGTAGGGTATAGAGTGTTTGGTATAGAGTGTAAGGTATAGAGTGTAGAGAGTAGGATATAGATTGTAGAGTGTAGAGTGTAGGGTATAGAGTGTATGGAATAGAGAGTATGGTATAGAGTGTAGGGTGTAGAGTGTAGGGTATAGAGTGTAGAGTGTGGGGTATAGAGTGTAGAGTGTAGGGTATATAGTGTATGATATAGAGTGTAGGGTATAGAGTGTATGGTATAGATTACAGGGTATAGAGTGTGGGGTACAGAGTGTAGGGTATAGAGTGTAGAGTGTAGGGTATAGAGTGTAGGGTATAGAGTGTATGGTATAGAGTGTATGGTATAGATTGTAGGGTATAGAGTGTAGGGTATAGAGTGTAGAGTGTAGGGATTAGAGTGTAGGGTATAGAGTGTAGGGTGTAGAGTGTAGGGTATAGAGTGTAGGGTGTAGAGTGTAGGGTATAGAGTGTAGGGTATAGAGTGTAGGGTATAGAGTGTAGGGTATATAGTGTAGGGTATAAAGAGTAGAGTGTAGGGTATAGAGTGTAGAGTGTAGGGTATGGAGTGTATGGTATAGAGTGTAGGGTATAGAGTGTAGAGTATAGAGTGTTTGGTATAGAGTGTAGAGTGTAGGGTATAGAGTGTAGGGTATACAGTGTAGAGTGTAGGGTATAGAGTGTATGGTGTAGAGTGTAGGGTATAGAGTGTAGGGTATAGAGTGTATGGTATAGAGTGTAGGGTATAGAGTGTTGGGTATAGATTGTAGGGTATAGAATGTAGAGTGTAGTGTATAGAGTATAGGGTATAGAGTGTATGGTGTAGAGTGTAGGGTATAGAGTGTATAGTGTAGGGTATAGAGTGCAGGGTATAGAGTGTATGGAATAGAGTGTATGGAATATAGTGTAAGGTATAGAGTGTAGGGTATAGAGTGTAGGATATAGAGTGTAGAGTGTATGGTATAGAGTGTAGGGTATAGAGTGTAGGGTATAGAGTGTAGGGTATATAGTGTAGGGTATAAAGAGTAGAGTGTAGGGTATAGAGTGTAGAGTGTAGGGTATAGAGTGTATAGTATAGAGTGTAGGGTGTAGAGTGTATAGTATAGAGTGTAGGGTACAGAGTGTAGAGTGTAGGGTATAGAGTGTAGGGTATAGAGTGTAGGGTATAGCGTGTAGGGTATAAAGTGTAGAGTGTAGGGTATAGAGTGTAGGGTATAGAGTGTAGGGTATAGAGTGTAGGGTATAGAGTGTAGAGTGTAGGGTGTAGAGTGTAGGGTGTAGAGTGTAAGGTATAGAGTGTAGGGTATAGAGTGTATGTTATAGAGTGTAGGGTGTAGAGTGTAGGGTATAGAGTGTAGGGTATAGAGTGTAGGGTATAGAGTGTAGGGTATAGAGTGTATGGTATAGAGTGTAGGGTATAGAGTGTAGAGTGTAGGATATAGAGTGTAGAGTGTAGGGTATAAAGTGTAGGGTATATAGTGTAGGGTATAGAGTGTAGGGTATAGAGTGTAGGGTATAGAGTGTATGGTATAGAGTGTAGAGTGTAGGATATAGAGTGTAGAAAGTAGGGTATAGTGTGTAGGGTATAGAGTGTAGAGTGTAGGGTATAGAGTGTAGGGTATAGAGTGTAGATTGTATGGTATAGAGTGTAGGGTATAGAGTATAGTGTAGGGTATAGAGTGTAGAGTGTAAGGTATAGAGTGTAGGGTATAGAGTGTTGGGATATAGAGTGTAGGGTATAGAGTGTCGGGTATAGAGTGTAGGGTATAGATTGTAGGGTATAGAGTGTAGGGTATAGAGTTTAGGGTATAGAGTATATAGTGTAGGGTATAGAGTGTAGGGTATAGAGTGTAGAGTGTAGGGTATAGAGTGTAGGGTATAGAGTGTAGGGTATAGAGTGTAGGGTATAAAGTGTAGAGTGTAGGGTATAGAGTGTAGGGTATAGAGTGTAGAGTGTAGGGTGTAGAGTGGAGAGTGTAGGGTATAGAGTGTAAGGTATAGAGTGTAGGGTATAGAGTGTATGTTATAGAGTGTAGGGTATAGAGTGTAGAGTGTAGGGTATAGAGTGTAGAAAGTAGGGTATAGTGTGTAGGGTATAGAGTGTAGGGTATAGAGTGTATGGTATAGAGTGTATGGTATAGAGTGTAGAAAGTAGGGTATAGTGTGTAGGGTATAGAGTGTAGGGTATAGAGTGTAGGGTATAGAGTATAGGGTATAGAGTGTAGGGTATAGAGTGTACGGTATAGAGTGTATGATATATTGTGTATGGTATATAGTGTTTGGTATAGAGTGTAAGGTATAGAGTGTAGAGAGTAGGATATAGATTGTAGAGTGTAGAGTGTAGGGTATAGAGTGTATGGTATAGAGTGTATGGAATAGAGAGTATGGTATAGAGTGTAGGGTGTAGAGTGTAGGGTATAGAGTGTAGAGTGTGGGGTATAGAGTGTAGAGTGCAGGGTATATAGTGTATGATATAGAGTGTAGGGTATAGAGTGTAGATTGTATGGTATAGAGTGTAGGGTATAGAGTGTATAGTGTAGGGTATAGAGTGTAGAGTGTAGGGTATAGAGTGTAGGGTATAGAGTGTTGGGATATAGAGTGTAGGGTATAGAGTGTAGGGTATAGAGTGTAGGGTATAGATTGTAGGGTATAGAGTGTAGGGTATAGAGTATATAGTGTAGGGTATAGAGTGTAGGGTATAGAGTGTAGAGTTTAGGGTATAGAGTGTAGGGTATAGAGTGTAGGGTATAGAGTGTAGGGTATAAAGTGTAGAGTGTAGGGTATAGAGTGTAGGGTATAGAGTGTAGAGTGTAGGGTGTAGAGTGGAGAGTGTAAGGTATAGAGTGTAGGGTATAGAGTGTATGTTATAGAGTGTAGGGTATAGAGTGTAGAGTGTAGGGTATAGAGTGTAGGGTATAGAGTGTAGGGTATAAAGTGTAGAGTGTAGGGTATAGAGTGTAGGGTTTAGAGTGTATGTTATAGAGTGTAGGGTATAGAGTGTAGAGTGTAGGATATAGAGTGTAGAGTGTAGGGTATAGAGTGTAGGGTATATAGTGTAGGGTATAGAGTGTAGGGTATAGAGTGTAGGGTATAGAGTGTAGAGTGTAGGGTATAGAGTGTATGGTATAGAGTGTAGGGTGTAGAGTGTATGGTATAGAGTGTAGGGTATAGAGTGTAGGGTATAGAGTGTATGGTATAGAGTGTAGGGTGTAGAGTGTATGGTATAGAGTGTAGGGTATAGAGTGTAGGGTGTAGAGTGTAAGGTATAGAGTGTAGGGTATAGAGTGTAGAGTGTAGGGTATAAAGTGTAGGGTTTAGAGTGTAGGGTGTAGAGTGTAGGGTATAGAGTGTAGGGTATAGAGTGTATGGTATAATGTTTAGGGCATAGAGTGTAGGGTGTAGAGTGTAGGGTACAGAGTGTAGGGTATAGAGTGTAGGGTATAGAGTGTAGAGTGTAGGGTATATAGTGTAGGGTATAGAGTATAGAGTGTAGGGTATAGAGTGTAGGGTATAGTGTGTAGAGTGTAGGGTATAGAGTGTAGAGTGTAGGGTATAGAGTGTAGGGTATAGAGTGTATGGTATAGAGTAGGGTATAGAGTGTAGGGTATAGAGTGTAGAGTGTAGGGTATAGAGTGTAGAGTGTAGGGTATAGAGTGTAGGGTATAAAGAGTAGAGTGTAGGGTATAGAGTGTAGAGTGTAGGGTATGGAGTGTATGGTATAGAGTGTAGGGTATAGAGTGTAGAGTATAGAGTGTTGGGTATAGAGTGTAGAGTGTAGGGTATAGAGTGTAGGGTATATAGTGTAGGGTATAGAGTGTATGGTATACAGTGTAGAGTGTAGGGATTAGAGTGTAGGGTATAGAGTGTAGGGTGTAGAGTGTAGGGTATAGAGTGTAGGGTATAGAGTGTATGGTATAGAGTGTAGGGTATAGAGTGTTGGGTATAGATTGTAGGGTATAGAATGTAGAGTGTAGTGTATAGAGTATAGGGTATAGAGTGTATGGTGTAGAGTGTAGGGTATAGAGTGTATAGTGTAGGGTATAGAGTGCAGGGTATAGAGTGTATGGAATATAGTGTACGGTATAGAGTGTAGAGAGTAGGGTATAGAGTGTAGGGTATAGAGCGTAGGGTGTAGGGTATAGATTGTAGGGTATAGAGTGTAGGCTATAGAGTGTAGAGTGTAGGGTATAGAGTGCATGGTATAGAGTGTAGGGTGTAGAGTGTATGGTATAGAGTGTACAGTATAGAGTGTATGGTATAGAGTGTAGAGTGTAGGGTATAAAGTGTATGGTATAGAGTGTAGGGTGTAGAGTGTATAGTATAGAGTGTAGGGTACAGAGTGTAGAGTGTAGGGTATAGAGTGTAGGGTATAGAGTGTAGGGTATAGAGTGTATGGTATAGAGTGTACGGTATAGAGTGTATGATATAGAGTGTATGGTATATAGTGTAGGGTATAGAGTGTTTGGTATAGAGTGTAAGGTATAGAGTGTAGAGAGTAGGGTATAGATTTTAGAGTGTAGAGTGTAGGGTATAGAGTGTAGGGTATAGAGTGTATGGAATAGAGTGTATAATATAGAGTGTAGAGTGTAGGGTATAGAGTGTAGAGTGTGGGGTATAGAGTGTAGGGTATAGAGTGTATGATATAGAGTGTAGGGTATAGAGTGTATGGTATAGATTGCAGGGTATAGAGTGTAGGGTGTAGAGTGTAGGGTATAGAGTGTATGGTATAGAGTGTATGGTATAGATTGTAGGGTATAGAGTGTAGGGTATAGAGTGTAGGGTATAGAGTGTAGAAAGTAGGGTATAGTGTGTAGGGTATGAAGTGTAGAGTGTAGGGTATAGAGTGTAGGGTATAGAGTGTAGATTGTATGGTATAGAGTGTAGGGTATAGAGTATATAGTGTAGGGTGTAGAGTGTAGGGTATAGAGTGTAGGGTATAGAGTGTTGGGATATAGAGTGTAGGGTATAGAGTGTAGGGTATAGAGTGTAGGGTATAGATTGTAGGGTATAGAGTGTAGGGTATAGAGTGTAGGGTATATAGTATATAGTGTAGGGTATAGAGTGTAGGGTATAGAGTGTAGAGTGTAGGGTATAGAGTGTAGGGTATAGAGTGTAGGGTATAGAGTGTAGGGTATAAAGTGTAGAGTGTAGGGTATAGAGTGTAGGGTATAGAGTGTAGGGTATAGAGTGTAGAGTGTAGGGTGTAGAGTGTAGGGTATAGAGTGTAAGATATAGAGTGTAGGGTATAGAGTGTATGTTATAGAGTGTAGGGTATAGAGTGTAGAGTGTAGGGAATAGAGTGTAGGGTATAGAGTGTAGGGTATAGAGTGTAAGGTATAAAGTGTAGAGTGTAGGGTATAGAGTGTAGGGTTTAGAGTGTATGTTATAGAGTGTAGGGTATAGAGTGTAGAGTGTAGGATATAGAGTGTAGAGTGTAGGGTATAAAGTGTAGGGTATATAGTGTAGGGTATAGAGTGTAGGGTATAGAGTGTAGGTATAGAGTGTATGGTATAGAGTGTAGAGTGTAGGGTATAGAGTGTAGAAAGTAGGGTATAGTGTGTAGGGTATAGAGTGTAGAGTGTAGGGTATAGAGTGTAGGGTATAGAGTGTAGATTGTATGGTATAGAGTGTAGGGTATAGAGTGTATAGTGTAGGGTATAGAGTGTAGAGTGTAGGGTATAGAGTGTTGGGATATAGAGTGTAGGGTATAGAGTGTAGGGTATAGAGTGTAGTGTATAGATTTTAGGGTATAGAGTGTAGGGTATAGAGTGTAGGGTATAGAGTATATAGTGTAGGGTATAGAGTGTAAGGTATAGAGTGTAGAGTTTAGGGTATAGAGTGTAGGGTATAGAGTGTAGGGTATAGAGTGTAGGGTATAAAGTGTAGAGTGTAGGGTATAGAGTGTAGGGTATAGAGTGTAGGGTGTAGAGTGGAGAGTGTAAGGTATAGAGTGTAAGGTATAGAGTGTAGGGTATAGAGTGTATGTTATAGAGTGTAGGGTATAGAGTGTAGAGTGTAGGGTATAGAGTGTAGGCTATAGAGTGTAGGGTATAGAGTGTAGGGTATAAAGTGTAGAGTGTAGGGTATAGAGTGTAGGGTTTAGAGTGTAGAGTGTAGGATATAGAGTGTAGAGTGTAGGGTATAGAGTGTAGGGTATATAGTGTAGGGTATAGATTGTAGGGTATAGAGTGTAGGGTATAGAGTGTAGAGTGTAGGGTATAGAGTGTAGGGTATAGAGTGTATAGTGTAGGGTATAGAGTGTATGGTATAGAGTGTAGGGTGTAGAGTGCATGGTATAGAGTGTAGGGTATAGAGTGTAGAGTGTATGGTATAGAGTGTAGGGTGTAGAGTGTAGGGTATAAAGTGTAGGGTATAGAGTGTAGGGTGTAGAGTGTAGGGTATAGAGTGTAGAGTGTAGGGTATAGAGTGTATGGTATAATGTGTAGGGTATAGAGTGTAGGGTGTAGAGTGTAGGGTATAGAGTGTAGGGTATAGAGTGTAGGGTATAGAGTGTAGGGTATAGAGTGTAGAGTAGGTTATATAGTGTAGGGTATAGAGTATAGAGTGTAGGGTATAGAGTGTAGGGTATAGAGTGTAGAGTGTAGAGTGTAGGGTATAGAGTGTAGAGTGTAGGGTATAGAGTGTAGGGTATAGAGTGTATGGTATAGAGTGTAGGGTATAGAGTGTAGGGTATAGAGTGTAGAGTGTAGGGATTAGAGTGTAGGGTATAGAGTGTATTGTATAGAGTGTAGAGTGTAGGGTATAGAGTGTAGGGTATAGAGTGTACGGTATAGAGTGTTGGGCTATAGAGTGTAGCGTATAGAGTATAGGGTATAGAGTGTAGGGTATAGAGTGTGTACGGTATAGAGTGTTGGGCTATAGAGTGTAGCGTATAGAGTATAGGGTATAGTGTGTAGGGTATAGAGTGTAGGGTATACAGTGTAGGTATAAAGTGTAGAGTGTAGGGTATAGAGTGAGGGGTATAGAGTGTAGGGTATAGAGTGTAGGGTGTAGAGTGTAGAGTGTAGGGTATAGAGTGTAGAGTTTAGGGTATAGAGTGTAGGGTATAGAGTGTAGAGTGTGGGGGTAGTAGAGTGTAGGATATAGAGTGTATGGTATAGAGTGTATGTATAGAGTGTACGGTATAGAGTGTACAGTGTAGGGTATAGAGTGTAGGGTATAGATTGTAGGGTATAGAGTGTATTGTATAGGGTATAAAGTGTATGGTGTAGAGTGTAGGGTATAGAGTGTATAGTGTAGGGTATAGAGTGTAGGGTATAGAGTGTAGAGTGTAGGGTATAGAGTGTAGGGTATAGA